>NC_037683.1:75625274-75634643 GCF_003255815.1 Theropithecus gelada
TCCATTTACATTTAAGGTTAAGATTGTTATGTGTGAACTTGATCCTGCCATTATGATATTAACTGGTTATTTTGCTCGTTAGTTGATGCAGTTTCTTCCTAGCCTCGATGGTCTTTACATTTTGGCATGTTTTGGAGATGGCAGGTACCGGTTTTTCCTTTCCATGTTGAGTTCTTCCTTCAGGGTCTCTTGTAAGTATTCGGGCATCTCTTGCCACTTTCAAGATTCTATTTTTGTCTTTGGTTTTCAAAAGTTTGATTATAATGTGTTTTTGGGTGAATATCTTTAATTCTTATTTGGAGTTTGTTGAGTTCTTGTATGTTTATGTTCAAGTCTGTCATCATGAAAATAGACTAATCAACATAAGCATTAAAATAAAAGCATTCATCCATGGAATCACCTGACATCATCTTATACTACAGCCTCTCAGAATTTGTCGGTTCCTTAAGGGTTTTATCTGATTGAAATAATTTTCTGATGTGTGAATCCCTCAGACTGAGAACCTTGGCAAATGGCTGCCAGCTTTCTCTACGTAAGAGGAGGAGAGGGAGAGAAGAGATTTGATTCAGGTAAGGGACACATACTTGCTCTCTGAGAAGGCTTTTTTATTTTGAAGAGCTCTTTCTATAAGTTCTTCTTGACACTCCCTTAGCCAAACACCAACTCAGACTATCTCAGTCCCAATTCCAAACTCTGGGAGACAATCAGCTGGCCTGGGTTTGGTCAACCATGGCTCCAGGAGCTAGGTCATAGTTTGGTTGCTGGGGAAAAGGTGGGCCTCTGAGGCCCTCTCTGGAAGGTTCCTGGATAAGTCATTGGTTTGTACACTGGGCAGACCATTCAAAAGTTATACCCTTTAATTACTATTCCCTTCATTCCTGCAAATATACCCATGTGTTCTTTTAGCTCATAGTCTTAGTTCATTGTATAATATGGTTGCAAATCCTCCCATTACCTTGAGGGTTAATTTTGGGGCACACGCAGGTTTGGCAAAGAATTCTTTATCGAAATACTTTAGGTGTGGTTCCATAGCTCCAGGGCAATAGAAAAGTCACTGCATTTTCTATAGGGGCAATAAATGTTGCGGGGAGTGGTTAACTCCAGATCGTTAATGCCATATTTCTCTGGTGGTTCATTGTTATATCCACTAAAGTGCAAGATTTGTTATTGCTGCCTACTAGACAATTTTCCATTCTTCATTCTAGCAGTTTTAGACCAATAGACTAGTACGGACCCAAGACAATGCTCTCACTGGGCTAGAAGAAAAATGAGAAAAATGAGGACGATGCAAGATACATGTGTGAGTGTAATGTGGCCAACTATTCCTTTTTGGTCAATACTGATATTTATTATGATATTATTCCATTCCTACTTGATTGTTAAAAGAGATGTTTGCAACCCTATGTCAGTCCTCCAAACCCAACTACAGTAACAACAAATTATAGTTCTGTGAAATCTAGAAATATGGCAACAAAAATTAATATATAATTAACAAAATTATATCTCAGTTATTTAAGGGGCCATTAGCAATTTGTGTTTACCATATTAATGAGAACATTTGTCTGGGTTTGGTGACTCATGCCTGTGATCCCAGCACCTTGGGAGGTGGAGGTGGGCAGATCACTTGAGCCCAGGAGTTCAAGACCAGCCTGGGCAATACAGCAAAACCCTGCCTCTGCAAAAAAACCTAAAAATTACCCCGGCATTGTGGTGCATGCCCGTCATCCCAGATACTCTGGAGTCTGAGGTAGGAGGATCACCTGAGCCCAAGGACATCAACGCTGCAGTGAGCCAGGATTGTGCCATTGCACTACAGCATGGGAGACAGAGCAAGACCCCGTCACACTTGCACGCTCGCGCATCCACCCCCCCCCCCCCCCCCCCCCCCCCCCCACACACACACAAAGAGGACCTTCATGATATTCAAGGAGAATGCCAATAGGCCTCAAGATTTCTTCCTTTTTTAGTAGCAGAGAGTATATACGGTAGCTAAGGTAAGAGTCCTTCAGGATAAGGAGGGCTCTGCCCTTGAAAGAGCTGTAAGAAAAGGAAGATCAAAGCAATTAATCCTTGGGCCTCTTCAAAGCAGCAAGTTTCTCAGGCAAAAAAAAAAAAAAAAAAAAAAAAATTCTAGTTTTCATCCCTGACCTCAAAGTACTCTGGTTCTCTGCCTCATTACCCCAGATTTCCTGTAATTTAACCAGGACTCTCTGATTAAGCAATTACCAGTTCCACATCTTTCATAACATCTGCATCTGACACCATTAGCCAGGCCCTATTGACTATTCTTTACCACATCCTGCCTCACCAGCTTCTCCTCCCCACTAGAAATCCCAGTTTCCTCTGTGAGCCAGTCTTAACATCTGCAATCTCTGATTGCTACACTCTCGTCTACCTACCTTTTCTTAGATTTGAATGTCTTGACACTCCTGATCTATTTATTCTTTAATTCTTATACTGAATATTTTCTCTGGACCAGGCATTTTTCTGGGTTCTGAGGACACAGATGAATGGTCTTGGTCCTTGAAGAGTGGCTGGTATACTGGGGAAAGAGAAACAATAGTAGATGATTTTAACAATCATATTCAAACTAGGGTCTGGGATTCTAGTGCCCACATGGTATTTCTGCTGAAACCAAGCAATACTACTTTATTTGTCTCAGACCAAAGAGAAAAGAACGGAAGTGAATTGATATGGTCCCAAGGCTTTAAGGAAAGGCTGACAATATTTTGCAATATTTGAAATGGGTAAGCTGAGTCTTTGCTCCCCGCTTACAGCACAAAAGTAGTTCCTAGGTTCCTATACCCCTGCCCTAAGGTGGAGTGTTCTTATCTCTCAAGTCCATCTTTTAAGGGATTTGTGCCAGAGTACTGATGTAGGTGAGCTTTAAAAACAGATACAGTCCCCAAACCAGAAAACTTTTAAGAAACTGAGAGTACACAGTTGGAGCACTTATCTCTTGCCACAGTAGTGCTGTATAACAAACCGTTCCCAAACTCAGTGGCTCAAAACAACCACTTATTTCAAGTCTGTGGATTCTGCTGATCTTGTCAGTGGTTCTGTCATAGCTGGTACTCACCTGTTAGTGGTTGACTGGCCTTTGGTTGATGAAGACAGCCTCGGCTGGGAAGAATGGCTTTGCTCCATGTGTCCTGTGGTGCAGGCAGAGGAGCAAGGGAGGGTAGACTGGGCAAGGGCTTTGAGGCCTTTGGCTTAGGGCAAGAGCATAGACACTTCTGCCGCTTAGACAAGTCATAGCCATGCCCTGATTCAAGAAATAGGGAAATAGACTTCACTTTCTGATGAGAGAGGTGCAAAGTCTTATCACAAAGGGCATGAGTATAAGAAAGTAGAATAGAGAGGCCATTTTGTAATCAATCCACCAAACTAGACTCCCAGCTTTTTGAAAAACAGCGCCCTTTTCCTACCTCAGTGCTGTGACAGAGAAAGAATGACTAAAGCCACACTAACATCAGTGATGAGATGGTAGTCCCAGATACTAAAAAGTGTACATCCAGTGACTCCAGGGAAGAGAACAAAGTATTGTTGATGATTGGTTAAGTACACTTATGAAATATCTTTAGGGACACCCTGAAAAAACTAGCAGTACTCAGAAACACAATAAACGTGGTAGTCAATCCATTCACTTTAACCAGAGGCCACTCTGGCAGAATGTTTTACCTAGCTTCTTTTTTCTTTTTGATATTTCCCTCTGTCTTCTTCCCTAACCTCCTACCATTCCCTTTCCTTTTACATAAATACTTTAAGGAGACTATTTCTTGCTTTGCCTTCTACCAAAGTCTGAAAACAAAACAAATTGCTTAAAGAAAGCAGCAAAATTAATAGAGAGAAGGCTTTCCCCTTAGAGACTAGAATAGGATTCCCCAGGGAAGGTCAGAGAAAATGAAAAGGAGGTAGGTGAGAGTTGAAAGGCAAGTGGTCCTGTGCCTAATTTCTGGGCAGCGTGCCTGGCCAGCAAACAGAGCATACCCAAAACAGGGGGCCAGAGATAGAAGCAGCAGAAAGATTCTTGAGACCTCAAGTATGTCAGGGAAACAGCAGTGATTGCTGACCTCTTGACGGGAGTCTCACAGACAAGCCTGAGGGATAGTATTATGGACTTGTTAAACATGCAGACTCTGGATCCAGACTCCAAGGGTTCCTGTACTAGCTCTACCATTCACCAGCCTGTGTGACCTTGTACAAATCAGGCAACTTATGTGTCATTTGACTTCATTTGTTAAGAGGGTGCCACTTTGAATGGTTGCTGTTTAAATTAAATTAATTAATGTATGCAAAGTGTTTAGTTAATTCCTGGCACACGGTAAGCACCATGAAAAGATAATCTGTCATTATTATTATTATATTATCTCAGCACCAATGTTTTTAGTCCACTAGCCAGTTCGGCCTCTGGATGATTCCAGAGCTATCAGGGAGGCAGAGACAGATCCTAATGTACCCACTGCATTCTCCAGGTCTTTGCACTTTATAAGCCTCAGGGATTTAGATACAGCCCTGGAAAAAGGAGAGGAGAATCCAGATTTGCTGAAATCTTGTTTCTGCCACTCTGATGAAATAAAATCTTCAGATAAGAATGAGGTTGGATAAGATAAAAATAAAACATTTTATTTCTTACATACCCACCTTTATGTATTGGGATGGCTCTTATTTTGAGGTATGTTCTTTCAAAACCTAGTTTATTGAGAGTTTTTAGTATGAATGGATGCTGAATTTTATTGAAAGCCTTTTCTGCATCAATTGAGATAATCATGGAGGTTTTTGTCTTTAGTTCTGTTTATGTGATGAATCACATTTATTGATTTAGATATGTTGAACCAACATTATGTCCCTGGGATAAAGCCTACTTGATTATGGTGGATAAGCTTTTTGATGTGCTGCTAGATTCAGTGTGTTAGTATTTTGTTGAGAGTTTTTGTATAGATCTTCATAAAGGATATTGGCCTGAAGTTTTTTGTGTTGTATCTCTGCTAGATTTTGGTATCAGGATGATGCTGACCTAATACAATGAGTTAGGGAGGAGCCCCCCTCCACCTCAAATTTTGAATAGTTTCATTAGGAAGCGTACAAATTCTTTTTTGTATATCTGGTAGAATTCAGCTGTGAACCTTTCTGGTCCTGGTCCTGGGCTTTTTGTTTTGTTTTGGTTAGTAGGCTATTTATTACTTCCTCAATTTTAGAACTCTTTATTGGTTTGTTCATGGATTCAATTTCTTCCTGGTTCAGTGTTGGGAGGGTGTATGTGTCCAGGAATTTATCCATTTCTTCTAGATTTTCTAGTTTATGTGCATAGATGTAGTAATAATATTCTCTGATGGCTGTTTGTATTTCTGTGGGGTCAATGGTATATCCCCCTTGTTGTTTCTGATTGTGTTTATTTGAATCTTCTCTCTTTTCTTCTTTACTAGTCTAGCTAGTGGTCTATCTATTCTATTAATTTTTTTCAAAGAACCAGCTTCTGGACTTGTTGATCTTTTGAATGGTTTTTTGTGTCTCTAGCTCCCTCAGTTCAGCTCTGATTTGGGTTATTTCTTGTCTTCTGCTAGCATTGTGATTTGTTTGCTCTTGGTTTTCTAGTTCTTTTAGTTGTGATGTTAGGTTGTTAACTTGAGATTTTTCTAATTGTAGTAAATGTGTTAAATACACATAACATGAAGATAACTATTATAGTCTTTTTAAGCTTACAGCTTGGTGATATTAAGTATATTCACATTGTTGTGCAACCACCACCTCTATCTGGCCCCAAAAGGAAACTTCATACTCATTAAACAGTTATTTTTCATTCCCCTATCCCCTGACAACAACCAATCTGCCTTCTGTCTCTATGGATTTTACCTATTCTGGATATTTCATATAAATTGAATCATACAACATGTGACCCTTTGTATCTGGTTTCTTTCATTTACTATGATGTTTTCACAGTTCAGCCATGTTGTGACAAGTATTACTACTTCATTTCTTTACATGACCAAATAATATTTATAGTTATGTGTATATCACAATTTGTTTATCCTTTCATCTTTGGGTTGCTTTTACCTTTTGGCTACTGTGAATAGTGCTGCTTTGAACATGTATGTGCATTTATTTGTTTAAGTACATTTATTTAGGAATAGAATAATAGAATTGCTAGAGAGTGTGGTAATTCTATGTTTAAGTTTTTGAGGCACTGCCAGACCATTTTTGTTTGTTTTGTTTGTTTGTTTGTTTGTTTCGATGGAGTCTCCCTCTGTCACCCAGGCTGGAGTGCAGTGGCGTGATCTCTGCTCACTGCCACCTCCGCCTCCCAGGTTCAAGTGATTCTCCTGCCTCAGCCTCCCGAGTAGCTGAGATTTCAGGCACGTGCCACCATGCCCAGCTAATTTTTGTAGTTTTAGTAGAGGTGGGGTTTTGCCACGTTGGCCAGGCTGATCTCGAACTCCTGATTACAGGTGTGAGCCACTGCACCCAGACTGCCAAACCATTTTCACAGCAGGAATAGGTTTTGATGGAATCCAAAGCCATATCATATTGTCCTTCTTAACATTTTATGAGTCCAGGCACCTTCTGTACCAATTTCCCTCTAGCCCAACAGTTCCCAGAATTCCTCCATTCTCCTCTGGTCCCCAGAGCCTGAGCTACAGCTCATGGCTCTTATTTCCCAGCAGGCAGCTGGGACTTCCCTTTGCTTTCTAGAACAACCCTTGGAACATGATGCCTCTCTCCACCCTGCTCTCCTGGAACTGATTCTTGACTCTGCTCCCTAGATATCACTGCAAACCTAAATCTGCCAAGATTGTCTTCAGACTTAGCTTAGTTTTAGAAGTGTTTTATTGTTAAAAATAACACATACGCAGAAAAAGGCATAAAACAAATGTGCCACTTAATGAATCATTAGAGGGCAAACATTCTTTTAACCAGCACCCATGAAAGGAGATAGAACCTCACCAGCCATCCCAGAAGTTCTCTATGAGGCCTCTTCCAAATACAGACCCCTGCATCTCACTAAGAGTAATCATGGTCCTAACCTTTTGGGGAATTGCTTCCCTATTTTTATTTATAGCTTTATCACCCAAATGTGCGTCTCTGTCCTCTATACTTTCTACACATCAGTAGTTGGATCTAAAAGATAATCAGAATGAAGGTTGATTTTTTAGAATGAAGAGTGCTTCAAAGATGACGTTGGGCTGTTCACCAAGAGGCACATACTGTCTGGTTTGCATTGTCAGCAGCCCTGGAGCTCAGTGTTTATATCCTTAATTCATTAGATATTGCAAAATGTTATTCCAATTCTATCATTTCTTCTTCATTTACTTTATTTACTTTTTTGCAAATTATATCAAAAAGACGTCTCCTCATCTGGTATTTAGCTATCCAATAGTACAGTTTGTATTGTAAAGTCAGGATAAATGTTTGAGCCTTGCACTTTACTTACTACTACTTTTCAAAATAAATAGTTGGTTCCTTAGCATCTTCCACAGGTAAACAATTAGGGTTTTTTTTTTTTTTTTCCCCCATCATTATGTTTGGTCTTAGCCAAAAGACCAAGAAGTGATTGGCGTCATTATGAACTCAAAGTTATAAACATATTTAATATGTTTCAATCTACAACAATTATTACCATTATTGATGCTCAGTTTGTCAGTTCTAGTTTTGACCTATTGACCAACTGAAGCTAGCGTAGTTACTGGGTTATATTGTAGGATTCACTTAACTAAGTCTGATGCAAGAAGCTTTTAAACCAGATTTTGTGCTTTAAGAATCTGCTGACAAAGCACAGGCTCCTAGCTTGGGAAAAGCATCCTGGACCGTTGAAGCTCTTTATAAGGTGGGAGTAGCTAGGGAGGGGTGATTCCCTGATCCAATAAGTCTCACCAGTGCCAGCTCTGCCTCCCTGCAGCCTGTGTGGTGTATTAGCTGAGCAGCACCTGCAACCCAATCCAGAAATGAAAGCAAGATCACGTGAGCGGTAATGTGTGGTTCTTGTGTCTTGGGAGGCCTTTTCCTCTCTGTTTTTCCAACCTGCCACAGACCCTTGCATCCTCAAAGGAGATGTCTCAGCTTACCAAACCCCCTTCTCCTGATTAAAGGAAAAATAAGGAGAGAAATCTTTTGATTCATAAAGATGGAAACCAAAGCGAGGTCTCCCTGAGACACTGAACTGTGACACAGCTATTCAAAATAAGGTATCTGGTAGTTAAAAATATAAGGTGAAGTTTTATGTACTGACTTAGAAATACAGGTATGCCAAAAATCTTAGTGAACTTTTAAGATTTATCTCAGAGTTACAAATGCTAAAAACTTAAAAGTTTACTTACATTTCTTTTATACTTAGCTTTGTAAACTTTGAATGTGTGACTTTTAAATTTTTTGTTTCAATAGTGGTTGCTAATTTCAACCAGAGGGACTGAAACAGGAAATTAAAATTAATTTTTTTTAATGTGCAAAACTATATAAGTTGGCATGAAGTTAAAATGATCAAATTTTCAAATGATGGTTTGGAGGATTATCTCTGGGGCATAAGATTATGAGGACATTTTTACTTGCCTGGACTTTTAAAATATTTTAAAAATCAGCATATTTTATTTATGATAAAGATAGGTTTATATTTATAAAAAGAATAAAAGGAGAAATAATCAAATTTTGGATATAAAATGGTGAATTATATGTAATTTACATACTTAAAAGCATCTGAGTATTTGAAATTTCCAGTAGGAATAATAAATTGTCTTAATATTTTGAATCAAGAGTGCTATGTGCTATTGGATGTGATTAGAAGTCAAGGGAGGGATATTATAAAACCAGAGAAAGTACAGTAATCACAGCCTTTAGGAGTTTACAACCTAATTAAAAAAATAATATAGTGGAAAAGCCATGAGTTTTAGAAACATGGGGGCTGAGGTTTAAATCACTGTTTACCCTCTTACTAGGTTTTTGACCTTAGGCAAGTCTGCCTTTTAAGTCTTTGTTTCCTCAACTGTATAATAGAGATTATATCTTCTTTATAGAACTATTAGAATTAAGTAAAACAATACAAATAAAGCTTCAAGCATAGTGCCTAATAAATTCTCAAAGCTTTCATATATCTGAGGATGTTTATTTCATCTTTTAAAAAAACGTTTATAGAACATGAAATCTACCATCATTAAATGCATTTACAGTGTTGTGCAATTATCATCACTACCCATTTCCAGAACTTTCTTTTTTTTTTTTTTTCTTGCTCTTCTTATTTTTTTTTTAAATTTATTTATTATTATTATACTTTAAGTTGTAGGGTACATGTGCATAACGTGCAGGTTTGTTACATATGTATACTTGTGCCATGTTGGTCTGCTGCACCCATCAACTCGTCATTTACATCAGGTATAACTCCCA
>NC_037683.1:75637439-75810558 GCF_003255815.1 Theropithecus gelada
AGTGAGATGAACCCAGTACCTCAGTTGAAAATGCAGAAATCACCGGTCTTCTGTGTCGCTGGCGCTGGGAGTTGGAGACTGGAGCTGTTCCTCTTCGGCCATCTTGCTCCGCCCCCTTCTTTTTTTTTTTTTTGAGACGGAGTCTCGCTCTGTCGCCCAGGCTGGAGTACAGTGGCCTGATCTCAGCTCACTGCAAGCTCCGCCTCCCGGGTTTACGCCATTCTCCTGCCTCAGCCTCCCGCGTAGCTGGGACTGCAGGCGCCTGCCACCTCGCACAGCTAGTTGTTTGTATTTTTTAGTAGAGACGGGGTTTCACCGTGTTAGCCAGGATTGTCTCGATCTCCTGACCTCGTGATCCGCCCGTCTCGGCCTCCCAAAGTGCTGGGATTACAGGCTTGAGCCACCGCGCCCGGTCCCCATTTCCAGAACTTTCAATCATCACAAAGAACTTTTTCATTATCCCATTAAATAATAATTCCCCATTTTCCCCTTCTCCCAGCCCCTGTTAACCTCTGTTATACCTTTTGTCTCTACAAATTTAACTATTCTAGGAACCTCATTGATATGGTTTGGAGATTTGTCCCACCAAAATCTCATATTGAAATGTGATACCCAATGTTGGAGATGGGATCTGGTGCAAGGTGTTTGGGTCATGGGAGTAGTAGATCTTTCATGAATGACTTGATGCCCTCCTCATGGTAATGAGTGAGTTCTTGTTCTATTTGTTCACATGAGAGATGGTTGTTTAAAGAGCCTGGCACCTCCTCCCATGCTCTCTTGCTCCCTCTGTTGCTGTCTGATGCACTGGTTCCCCCTTAACCTTCTGCCATGATTGTAAGCTGTCTGAGGCCCTCACTAGAAGCTGAGCAGATGCCAGTGCCATGCTTCCTCTACAGCTTGCAGAACAGTGAGCCAACCAAACCTCTTTTCTTTATAAATTACCCAGTCTCAGATATTCTTTTATAGAAATGCAAATGGACCAATACACTTAATATAAGTGGAATCATAAAATATTTGTCCCTTTGTATTTGGCTTATTTCACTTAGCATAATGTTTTCAAGTTTCATTCATCTTATAGTATACATCCAGAAAGTCGTTCCTATTTAAGGCTGAATGACATTCCATTGTATATCTACACCATATTTTGTTTATCCATTCATCTGTTGATGAACATTTGGGTTGTTTCTATCTTTTGGCTATTGTGAATAATGTGCTATTAACGTGGATGTGAAAGTATCTGAGTCCCTACCTTCAATGTTTCAGATGTATATCTAGAAGTAAAATTGCTGGATCATGTGGTATTTCTATGCTGAACTTTTTTTTTTTTTTTTTTTTTTTTTTTTTTTTTTTTTTTTTTTTTTTTGAGACCGGGTCTTGCTCTGGCACTAGGCTGGAGTGCAGTGGCACAATTTCAGTTAACTGCAACCTCTGCCCCCTGGGTTTAAGCGATTCCCCTGCCTCAGCCTCCTGACTAGCTGGGACTACAGGCACGCTCCACCACACCTGCCTAATCTTTTTGTATTTTAGTAGAGATGGGGTTTCACCATGTTGGCCAGGATGGTCTCAAACTCCTGACCTTGTGATCCGCCTGCGTTGGCCTCCCAAAGTGGTGGGATTACAGGCATGAGCCACTGCGCCCAGCCTCTATGTTGAACTTTTTGAGGAACTGACATTGCTGTTTTCCACAGGGACTGCACCACTTTACATTTCCACTAGCAATATACCAGGATTCCCATTTCTCCACATCCTTGCCAACACTTGATTTTTCATTTTTCTGGTAATAGCCATCCTAACCAGTATGAAGTGGTTTGGATTTGCATACCCCTAATGAGTAGTGATGTTGAGCATCTTTCCATATGCTCATTGGCCATTTGTGTATTTTCTTTGGAGAAATGTTTATTCAAGTAATTGCCCATTTTTGAATTCAGTTGTTTGTTCTGTTGTTCAGTTATTAAGACTTATTTTTATATTTTGGGCATTAATCTCTTAGATATGATTTGGAAATACTTCATTTTCTTTGGGTTGTCTTTTCACTCTGTTGCTGGTAACCTTTGACACATTCCATGAATGAATGAATGAATGAATGACAACAAGATAGAGCCCAGATAGAAACGCAGATCTGACTAACAAAGTCAGTACTCTCAAACACTAGCATCTGCTGCCCTAGAACATGTAGCATGGTGTGTTTAGACCACCTGTCACCATGAACTGTTTCCTGTTCCATCCACCATCCGAGTGATCTTCTACTAGTCACAGCATTCTAGGGCTTTCCACCACATGTGGTGTGGAAGAGTTATAGATATGAGGACATATGATCCCCTCAAGGTCTTCTTGAACCAGAATCCTCAGGTCAGTTTAGATTGGAGATGCCTCTCCTGCTTATCCCAGCTGACTGTACACACGTTATAATTTGCTATGTGTGCTATTCAGTGAAGTTTGGCAAGCACTGCTTTAAGCAATCAGGCAATTTAGCGTCTCTGGTTTCTTACTGTTAGGTAACCCAAGAAGGGTAAACAAAAGGGGCATTAAAAACAAAAAAAGATGTTTTTAAAGTCTTAGAGAGATCGATATTTTTAGGCATTAAATGGATTGAATATTTAGTTACATCCATAACAGCAACAACAAAAAAGGATCCTGTGCCATTAACACAAGGACCATGTGTAGGTTAAAACAATAACATTTCCTATAAATCTAAAACTTTAAAGTATTTTAAAAAGCAACAACCACAATTACAACAACAGCTAATAAGGAGCATCAAGTTTTTGGCCTCACCAGTACTACAGCTAAATTTGTTAGCTGATGAATATATGTTAAAGTTGACGAAGAGAAAAATTGTAAATGTTCATTAACATAATATACTAATAAGAATCCAGAAAGTTAAGCCCTTAAAATCCATATCTATAGCATTCTTCTTCAGCTATTTTTTGACAAAGAATCTTGGGCCTTAGGAGGCACATTCCAGGTATGCTTCTAATAGAAGGAAATCATGAATTGCTCCAGGTAGCTTAGCACTTACTAAATCACAAGTTCCCAAATAAATGATTCTCCTATACATGGTAAGCTGTCCTAAACCTGACCAATATTTATCCAGTTCTTAGAAATAAGAAAACTCATAGACTTTCTGTAAAGCATGACATATGCTGGGGTTGGACTCATTGGTAAATCAGTGACACAATAAATCCTCATGTACAGGGAAAAATGAAAGTGATTGCGAGTGGGGGCAGCCTGAATGGAAAATGCCTTTGCATATCAAGGTAGGATGGGCAAACTACCATAGTGGGCAAGAGTAGGGCGGTTCTCACAGTGAGGATGAAGTTGCCCAAGGCTGGCTCCACAATAGCAGACCTGGAGGAAAAACATGACCATAGACTGGCGCAGAAGCTGTGCCCAAAGCCAGACTACAGACCCTTGACTGTATCTTCTCCTGCCTCATTTCTCATCATGCTCAGTCCAGCCACACTCCAAGGAGGAGCCCTTCTTTGGTATAGCCCCACATCTATCATCCCTCCTGGCTGGTCTTAGAACATGCACTTTCTCGGACATGAACCAGCACACAGATGTGTGGTTTTCACATTCTCTTCTGCAGAACCCTTGAGCACTGAGGCAAAGGCACAGGCCTGGAGAGGGCTGAGCAGTGCCCATCAAAGTGGCTCAACTTTCATATGTTCATATACAGATATTTTATGTATGATTTTATTTTGAGAACAGGTTTCTACCCATGAGAAAAGTTTGAATGACATTGAGCTAAATTAAGCCTGTCAGATGCATGGAGAGTATTATTTCTTGCTGCAGAGAGTAACCTGAGCTGTCAGATGTAATTATGGAAGAGATGGGACATCTGGCTCCAAGTTCCTGCTGCTCCTGAATTAGTAACTGAGGTAGTTACCAGCAGGAGCTGAAGTTGAAAGGATACAAGGTGTAGCCAGGAGGTGGGGAGAGTCAGCGCCTCGAGGTGAAGTGGGACAAGAGAGGTCATGGCCAGCCTACCAGCCACATGAGCCAGTCTTGTTTAGTCCATTTTCTACCCACCCACTCTCACCACCCCTCCGGATCATTTGAAGCAAATCCCAGACATTATCTCAAACGATCTGTCAATAATTTATTATGTTTCCATAAAAGATAAGGACTCTCTTATTTAAAATAGAAAAACTCCATTATCACACCTTAAAAATTACACTGATTCTTTATTTTAATTAAAAAAATTTTTTTTTAGAGATAGGGTCTTGCCCTGTCACCCAGGCTGGAGTGTGGTGGTGTGATTATAGCTCTCAATGTCAAATCCTGGGCTCAAGCGATCCTCCCACCTCATCCTCCAGAGTGTCTGGGACTACAGGCACATGCCACCATGCCTGGCTAATTGTTTTAATTTTTGTAGAGACAGAGTCTTGTTATGTTGCCCAGACTGGTCTCAAACTCCTGGGCTTAAGCTATCCTCCTGCCTTGGCTTTGTGCAAAGTGTTGAGATTACAAGCATGAGCCACTGTGCCTGGCCTCATTAATTCTTTAATGTTATAAAATTTCCTATCAGAGTTCAGATTTTCTTGTCTCTCTCACATATTTTTTAACCTTCTATTTGTTTACATCAGGATCCAAACAAAAGCCTCTTCTGCATTTGGTTATGTCTTTAAAGTCTCTTTCGTTCTCTAAAGATTGACCTCCTCGCCTTTTCTGTTTGTTATTTATTTGTTAAAGAAACCAGATCAGAATATTTTTAAAATATTATGATTTTAAACATGGCAAAAAAGCAGTTCTGCCAATTTGAATAATTGTCTTTGGCCAGAACAAAAAAAAAAAGAAAGAAAGAAAGTTGCTGGTGATTGTGAACATAGTGTGAAAACCAGACTAGTTCTATTAAACTCTTCCTATGTGCCAGATGCAAACAATCCACAGTAAACTGGTCAGAATTGTTTTAATTGAAGCTTAATCTAAATGGAAGAGTCTAGTACTAAAGAGTCTAGAACTACAGCTTTCCATTTTCTACACACAGAAAAGCCTTTATTTATTCATCCACTTATTCACTAATTCCTTTGACCCTTTGACAATATGTGGTCATGGAGTAGATTGTCTGTTTACAGAAGTGTTCCTCTATAAAGTAAGTATGAAATACTTGGTCAGAAGCATCAAGACCTTTTTTTTTCCATCGTAATGGATTTGAGGAGCTGAGGAAGCTGACAGTGTCACACAGACATCCAGGCATGAGATTTGGCTGATGGGGTAGATAGTGGGCCCTGCGCTATATCAGGGAACCAGGAGGAAGAGCTGAACTCAAGCAGAGTTGGAGAAGGGCTACATTGGCTTCAGAAAATAACGACAGTCACCAGCTCTGCTCCTGCCAGTGCTACTGAATCTAACGACTGCCCTAAGGGCCATGGTGCTCCTTTCCCAGTGGAGAGAGCTTGCTCCCTGCAGATGAGCCATCTCTTCCACCAATCCTCAGGAAGAATGACCTGTACATGATGTAACCATTAAGCAGCTATCTGGTTAACCCAAGTTTGTGGCTGCTCCTAGGGAGGAGTCAACAGGAAGTTCTTTGGGAAGTGGATGACAGAAGAGGAGTGATCTTGTGAGCACTCTCCTCTAATTCAGTGCCAGGAGCCGAGGAGGATCTCAAATCTCTCACTTCTAACATCTGCAAGAGGTCCTGGCCAGGACCTTCTGTTCTACTACCTCCAGGCTCTAAACTTAGCCTTAGTCTTCCTTTATTTGATGGAGTTTTAAAAACAGTGTCTGGGGCCTTGCCCATGCCCAAAGTCTCCTTCATTTCTTCCCCCAGGTAGACTCAGCATGCTCCTTACCCAAATTATGCTTCAGAAAAATTTGAAACCACCATATCACACAATGGTTGGAGAATTTGTAAGTAAAATATTATGTAAAATATAGAATAATCTGTTGTGAAACTTTAAAAGTCATTCTGTAGTATATGGGATAAATTAATTGGGTTAAATGGAACAAGAACAACACAAAAATGAATGCAAGCTGTGTTATAGTTATAACAAAAAGGTGTATGTAGAAAAGCAGAAAGGGAGCATATTCTCTTTGGCTCATGCTCTCTTGCCCTCTTGCTTGCATGCTCTAATGAAGCCAGCTGGCATGCTTGGGAGAAATTCTATGGGAAGGTCCGCATGGAAATAAACTTTTAAAATTATAGTAAACTTGTAACATAGAATTTATCTGATTCCAGTGTTTGCAGGCACAAACTTATAAGAAACTTAGAAACAGCAAATATATCTTTTCTAGCTGGTATATAAAAGAAACTAGATGGGCAGGGGTTCCCCACATTTTTCTACAAAAATATAGAAGAAAATGTATTATCGAGGCATTTAAGGCGACTAATTGTAAAAGTTTTCTGGAAATCAAAGAAAAAAATGAACAGGGAAATAGCAACAATTTTTCTAGCAGTATGAGGATTATAGATGAATTTTTTTCTTTAAAAATTTGCTTTTATGCCATCATAATTTTAAAATAGAAACAAAATAAAATCTAGTGTGTTGGATTAAAAAGGAATAAACATATTCCTTAAATAATACTTGAGGTAGTTGAAGAAAATGATAATATAAATAGCAGAAAATTAAAAAGTCATTTCTAAAGGTGAGAATGGTTAACTACAAAGTAATTGGATGGATGATTTTCAATTGATTTTTATAATTTTTTTTACTTTTTAGTTTTGTCAGTTTAGTTTATTAGTTATCTGATATTGTAAATAACCCTTGTGGAATGTTTTACTCATTTGGCAAAGCAGGAATGTGTATATAATAGTGTTAAACCCATCAATCAAACTGTAAGGATCTGTTTCAAAAACTGCCCTCCAAAATAATGTAATCTGCCGCATAGAGCTTTCTTTAGCAACTGTAATTCCAAATAATTTTTATTTGGAATTTTATTTGGAATAAATATAAGTAATATATTTATTAATATATGCCTTGGAAAACCACAGGAAGTAGCAGATAGATGCCTTCTCATGACCTTTCTGAGCACAACTGGTGGAACTGCGATCTGATTGGGATTTTTCTCTGTGGGGTCAGATCAGTCATGTTGGGCCCAGACTGGAAATTCAGCAATACAGCCTACAGAGAAAGGCTGGGAGGACTCAGAGTTGACATGGATGATTCAAGCACAGGGTGTAGAAATTTATAAAAAACAGAGAGTACAAAATTCCTGGGCACGACAGGAACATCTTGTAAAGCTTTGTCTAGAAGATGAATGCAAAAAAGAAATAGTTCCAAACCAGATACAAAAAGGCACACATTGTATTATTTGACTTATTAAAAAATGTCTAGAAGAGGGAAATCGGGACCAACAGAAAGTATGTTAGTGGTTACCAGTGTCTGAGGGGAGGTGAGAATGGGGAATGACTGCTCATAAGTATAGGTTTCTTTTGAGATGATGAAAATTTTCAGGAATTAGACAGTGGTGATGGATGCAAAACTCTGTGAACACTAAAAACCACTGAATTGTACTCTTTAAAAGGATAATTTTATGCTATATTAATTATACCCTAATACAACTGTTACTAAAAACAAGAGAGGGAAAATGGTTATTCTGATACTAAGTTTGGATAATAAATCCCTTTTAAATTGAGGTGGCATCCGAAAAGGGCTCTCTTGGTTTTAAAATTTTAGGCATGCTGCTGTCTTCCCAATGTCCAATACCTTTTCCCCACCATGTCACAGTTAATTGATAATCTGTGACTTCTTTTTTTTTCTTTTTCTTTTTTTTTTGGGGACGAAATCTCTCTGTCACCCAGCCTGGAGTGTAGTGGCAAGATCTCGGCTTATTGCAAGCTCTGCCCCCTGGGTTCAAGCAATTTTCCTGCCTTAGCCTCCCTAATAGTTAGGGTTACAGGCATGTGCCACCACACCCACCTAATTTTTGTATTTTTAGTAGAGACAGGGTTTCACCATGTTAGCCAGGCTGGTCTCGGACTCCTGACCTCAAGTGATCTGCCTGCCTTGGCCTCCCAAAGTGCTGGGATTACAGGCGTGAGCCACCATGCCCCACCAGTCTGTGATTTCTAAGCTAATTTGCACCTTCCTGTAGAGAACCAGCTTGTCTCAATTAGGTGGACACAGATTTCTATTTCTCTGTAGCTGAAATAATGAGATACAAAAAGCTAGTTCAAATGTAAAGAATAATGTCTGACATAAAAATATGATTATAACTAATACCATATATCCATTTAAATATTCATTAACTCTAGAAAAATGTGTCAACTTATTTAGATTTTATGCATGAGGAAGTGAAGTTTCTATAATTCTTTGGAGTTTTAGGTTCTTGTGAAATTACCATTTCTTTGTTTTTTTAAGAGGAAGGTTGGCCCTCCCTGAGGATACATTTTTGGGTACATTTCTGTCTTCTCAAGATCAGGCAGGTTCTTCTGGACACTAGATTAATTATCTGATTTTCATCTTATTTCACAGTGGACCAATGACAGTTATATTTTTTTATCTCTTGGAAAGTTTTTAAATCCATCTTCCTCTAGTGTTTCAGGGGAATGGTAACTACATTATCTGAAAGCAAGTGGTTATTTCTTATGAGGTAATAGTTTGGTGTGGTTTTTTTGTTTTGTTTTGTTTTATTTTTGTTTTTTTTTCCCCAAGTCCACTGTTTGGGTAAACTCAGCCATCTTTAATAGTTCTAACTCATGTTCCCAGTGCAGTCTCACAGTGACTGACTTGTAATAGTGGTTCCCAAACTCTTCCTCTATTTCAAAGATAGCCTATATGTTCAGTCTCACAGAAGCCTTGGTAGGTAGAAAAATTGATGGAGGATCCTATAGGTGACATTTTCCTGATCCTTGCATTTGTGACTGCCTTCTTTACCCCTATGAAGTCTTACACATGAAAGTATATTTAAATGGAGCAATGAGAGAGGTTTTATATAGATATAAAAAACACTAATTCTGAAGACTTCAAATGAAGAGATCTTGAAATGTAAATTTCATAGCTGAATGAAAAAATAATAATAAACAGAAAATTACACAGAAGTATTCACAATGTTAACAGACCCCTGAAAATGGCCAGAGCTCTAGAAATAGAAAAGGTATAGTGACAAGAAGCCCAGAAGGATTTGGAACAGAATTCTAGCTTCCTGCTAATCTAGCTCTAAGGCATTGAGCAAGTTACATAACCCCTCTGTGCCTCAGTTTCCTTGACTGTGATTTGAGTATAATACTAGCTATCTTCCAAGATTAGACTAATATCTGGCATATAATAGGACTCGACAAATTGCAGGTGGTAGCGGGGGCAGTCATTTTTTTCTGTTTTGGAGCTAAGAGTAATAATATTGACAAACATTTTTGTATATAGTGTTAAATAATCCCATGTTTTAGGGAGCACAACAACCGGATGACTAGCTTGGACACTACCATGGAAGATTCTGTAATGAGAAAGTCTTCAAAAGGTTTTTAACATTTTTCCAAAATTCCATAATAGAAGGAAAAGCTTTTTAAAAAGATAGCACATTATACTTATCTCTAACCAGGCACTCATTGGTCTTTTGTCATTTTATTTACAAAATAGAACAAAACAATTGAAAAACTTCAATCCCCACCTATAAGAACTACAGGTGCCTCACGCCTGTAACCCCAGCACTTTGTAAGGGCAAGGCAGGTGGATCACGACGTCAGGAGTTCAAAACCAGCCTGACCAATATGATGAAACCCTGTCTGTACTAAAAATACAAAAATTAGCCGGGCATGGCAGTGCGCACCTGTAGTCCCAGCTACTTGGGAGCCTGAGGCAGAAGAATTGCTTGAACCCAGGAGGTGGAGGTTGCAGTGAGCTGAGATTACGCCACTGCCCTCCAGCCTGGGTGACAGAGCGAGACTCCGTCTCAAAAAAAAAAAAAAAAAAAAAAAAGAACTAAAAATAATTGTTTATTTAGCAGTAATACCACCTTCCTCTACTTCAAGGACAGCCTAATAAGCTCTCCTTTGTCAGGAGAAACTATTTAACCTAAGCGTAATCTCCTGGTGTATTATGACAGTCTAACTGACCTGGAGGAAGGGAAATACCCAATTCCAGCTCACACTAGTCATTCTGTTCTACCTAAGGGGTGGAAAATTGGGAAGCACATATGATATTCAGTCCACAGGCACGAGACCTAGTCATGGGACTATAGAACATACCTTCCACAAACACACTTTGCCAACACATTAATGAAGGCCTGTTTACAACAGTTCCTTTACCCAGTACAACATGTCCAGCTATCCAAAAAAAAAAAAAAAAAAAAATTACAAGACACACTAAAAAGCAAAAAACACAGTCTGAAGAGAAAGAGTAAGCATCAGAACTAGAGCCAGGTATGGCAGTGCCACAGTCTATTCCTGCTGCTATAACAAAATACCTTAGGCTGGCTAATTTATAATATACAGAAACTTATTTCTCACAGTTCTATAGGCTGGGAAGTCCAAGATTAAGATGCTAGCAGGTTCAAGCTCTGGTGAGAGCCTGGTCTCTGCTTCCAAGATGGTTCCTTATTGCTGCACCCTCACATGGCAGAAGATGGAATGATAGACAGGATGAATGCTGTGTGAAGCATCTTTTTTAAAGGCCTAATCCCATTCACAAGAGAGGAGCCGTTATGATCTAATCCCCTCCTAAAGGCCCCACATCTTTATACTATTGCATTGGAGGTTAATTTTTAAGATGAAGTTTGGGGGAACACAGACGTTGAAACCGTAGCAGCCAGGGATATTGGGATTATCAGATCCAGAATTTAAAACAACTATGATTAATATGCTAATGAATCCAATGGATAAAGTAGGTAGCATTCAAGAACAGATGGGTAGGTGAGTGACATGACCAAAATGGTGGAGTAGAATCAATCTGGCTTCATTCTTCCCCACAGAAAACCACAAATAATTGATTTGGTGCCAAGATTGTCACCAGAAATATTCTAGAACTCCAAACTGAGGGGATGATGACCCCTGGGGGCTCAGAGGAATGAGGAACTTTGATCAGATAATAAGAAATGGAATCCATGACTGCCCTATCCCAAGCTGCCAAGCATCATGAGGAAAAGTCCCCCCAGACTCATGGTTTCCACTAGAAAAAGTAAGATCAAAGTGGATAGTCAGCCTCCCCATCATCTTGGGCTTTTTTACAGGAAAGCCATTCCTGCCTCAACTTACAGGAAACATCATGAGTGATTGTAAGGAGAGAAACCTCTGAGGGCAGCTAGAGACAGACAGTGAAGATGGGACTAACAATCCCAGCACATGAAACACAGGAGCAGCTCTCCAACTTAGACAAAGGAGATGCTAAATTAGAGATGAAGTTCAGCAGTACTGTGCTGTAGGAGGTGCACTTCACAGGTCCTCTGGGCACAAATCCCTAGCCAGCCTTCTAACACAGCTGAAGTATTCTTTTTGGGACTCCCCTCATCCAGGAAAGGCAGCACTTTGAGCACTTGTAAGAGCTGTGGCAAATCTGGGCTTAGAGTACCATCTAGTTTTGATAAGGTGGCAGTGATTTAGGGCTAAAGGAACTCAATAGGCAAACTTCTCAGAACCTCTAAGCAGGTATCCTCAAGAAAGGCCAAACCAAGCCAGATAGCAGAGACTGGAATAAATAATTAATCCTTCAGTACAAAAACAGACGTATGTCAAGTCAAAAACAGAAAAAGAAATGACAATGAAGGTCACCATATAATGATAAAAAGGTCAATTCAGCAAGGGGATATAACAATTGTAAACATATGCACCTAACACCAAAACATCCAAATATATAAAGTAAATATTAATCTAAAGAGAGATAAACTGCAATACAATAGTAGTAGGGGACTTCAACATCCTCTTTCAGTAATGAACCCATCATCCAGACAGAGAGAAAATCAACAAAGAAACATTGGAGTTAAACTACACTCCAGACCACATTGTCCTGACATTTACAGAATGTATCATTCAGCTGCTGCAGAATACACATTCTTTTCATCAGCACATGGAACATTCTTCAGTATAGATCATATCTTAGGCCACTATGTAAGGATCAGCAATATCGAAATAGTCAAAATCATATCAAATATATCTTCTGACCACAATGGAATAAAGCTAAAAATCAGTTAGAAGAGAAACTTTGGAAACAGCACAAATACATGAAAATTAAATAACATGCTCCTCAAAAATTAAATATCATGTTCTTCATTGACCTGTTGATCAATGAGAAATTAAGAAAAAAGTTGAAAAATGTCTTCAGACAAATGAAAATGGAAACACAAAATATCAAAATCTATGGGATACAGCAAAAGCAGTATTAAGAGGGAAGTTTTTAGCAATACACACCTACATTTAAAAAAAAAGACTTCAGCTAAAAACCTAACAAAATACATAAAGGAGCTAAGAAAGCCAGAGCAAACCAAACTCAAAATAAGTGGAAAAAAAGAGAAATAACGATTAGAGCAGATATAAATGAAAATGAGACTAAAAAAGCAGTTAAGAATCAACAAAATGAAAGTTTGCTTTTTTTTTTTTCTTTTTGAGATGGAGTCTCGCTCTGTCACCAGGCTGGAGTGCAGTGTCACGATCTCCACTCACTGAAACCTCTGCCTTCCAGTTTCAAGTGATTCTCCTGCCTCAGCCTCTGAGTAGCTGGGACTACAGGCACATGCCACCATGTCCAGCTAATTTTTATATTTTTAGTAGAGCAGGGTTTCACTATATTGGCCAGGTTGGTTTTCATCTCTGGACCTTGTCATCTGCCTGCCTTGGCCTCCCAAACTGCTGGGATTACAGGCATGAGCCACTGTGACCAGCCAAAAGTCTGTTTTTTTAAAAAAGATAATATCAATCTAGCTGGAATAAGAAAAAATAAATAAATAAAATAAAAATAAAAAAAAAGAGAAGACCCAAATACATAAAATCAGGTATGAAAAGGGAGGCATTACAACTGATACTACATAAATACAAAGGATAATTAGAGACTATTAGGAAGAACCACATCCTAACAAATTGAAAAACCTAGAAGAAATGGATAGATTTCTGGAAACATGACCTACCAAGATTGAACCATGAAGAAATAGAAAACATGAACAGACCAATAATGAGTAATGAGATCGAAGCAGTAGTAAAGAGTCTGCCATCAAATAGAAGCCTGGAACCCAGTGGCTTCACTGCTGAATTTTACCAAACATTTAAAGAAAAACTAATACAGACCCAATTTGAATGATTCCAAAAATTAGCAGAGGAGGGAATACCGCTAAACTCATTCTACAAGGCCAGTATTTCCCTGATACCAAAACCAGACAAGGACACAACAACAAAAAAATGGTAACTACAAGCTAGTGTCTCTGGTGAACATAGATCTAAAAATACTCAAGAAAATACCAGCAAACTGAATTCAACAACACATTGAAAAGATCATTCACCATTATTCATCCCAGTGTGCAAGGATGGTTCAATATATGCAAATCAATAGATGTGACACATCACATTAACAGAATGAAGGTCAAAATAATATATTTCAATAGATGCTGAAAAAGCATTTGATAAATTCACCATCTCTTCATGATAAAAACCCTCAACAAACTGGCTATAAAAGGAACATACCTCAAAAAAATAAAGACCATGTATGGCAAGCCCACAGCTAATATCATGCTTAATGAGGGGAAATTGAAAGTCTTTCTTCTAAGATCTGAGACAAGACAAGGATGCCCACTTTCACCACTTTTATTCAACATAGTACTTGAAGTCCTAGTCAGAGCAATTAGGCAAGAGAAGAAAATGAAGAGCATTCAAATTGGAAAGTAACAAGTTAAATTATCCTTGTTTGCAGATGACATGATCTTACATTTGGAAAAACCTACAGACTCCACCAAAAAAACTATTAGAACTGATAAACAAATTAAGTAGAGTTGCAGGATAGAAAATCAACATACATAAAACAATAGCATTTATATATACCAACAGTGAACAAGTTGGAAAAGAAACCAAGAAAGCAATCCCATTTGCAATAGCTACCAAATAAATAAATAAAACACTTAAGAATAAATTTAACCGAAGAAGTAAAGATCTATACAATGGAACCTGTAAAACACTAATGAAAACAATTCAAGAGGACATAACAAATGAAAATATATTCCGTGCTCATAGATCAAAAGAATTAATATTGTTATACTATCCAATGCAATCTACATATTCAGTTCAATCCCTATCAAAATACCAATGAGAACTACAATCTCTGGCTCTTCTCTGGCCAGCAGCAGTGTTTCCTTTTTTCCTCCTGCCATTGCCATCTCTGCCTCTTCTCATCCATTCTCACGCTGTTGCATGTTTTTACCTCCACGTTGTTCCCACAGCCTGTGGCCCAGGCCACCTTGGATATTTCTGCTGAAGGTAACCACATCTCTCCTTAAAAATATCACGAAAAAAGAGAATATGCTTTACCCAAATCTTTGAGCCATTATCTCATGGCAAACTTTCTGTCCAAGTGTACACCTACCCAGAGGGCCTAGGAGAATTGCTGTGTAGACAGCAGTTCAACTTCAGACACTGAGCCACCTTGGGAACCCAGCTGATGATGGGGGATTCCACCTCTCAACTTGTCCATTTTGTTGCATATTCTAAGAACCAAGACATAGGCTTGGTGACCCATTCCTTACTTTTCCTGGTTTATGACTTTTAGTTTTGTGAAAATTCAGCTGAGATGACAGGATTTATTGATGATGCAAACTATTTCATTGGTCTGTTGGATGAAGGAACAAACCTTATAAATGTTATTGATAACTATGTTTGTTGAACATTCTCGAACAAGGCAAAAATCTTTTTTTGTAGGAGATCTTGGAAAGACTGTGAAGAAACACAGTCAATGGCAGAATGTAGTGGCTCAGATAAAGCCATTCTACACAGTGAAGTGCAACTCTACTCCAGCTGTACTTGAGATTTTAACAGCTCTTGGCACTGGATTTGCTTGTTCCAATAAAAATGAAATGACTTCAGTAAAAGAGTCATATGTATCCGCAGAAAACATTTATGTAAGTCCTTGCAAGCAAGTGTCTCAAATAAAGTATGCAGCAGAATTTGGAGCAAATATTATGACATGAAGCAATAAAATTGAATTGAAGAAAACTGTATGTAATCACCCAAATGCCAAGACTGTTTTTCCTTAAGTTCACTTGATTCACCTATTGCTGGATTTGTGAGCACTAACAACATAACCAACATACTTTTTACAATCTTCAGGCTTCATGTGTGCAGATGATGATGTAAATGAACTCTGCCTTGATCATCTCCTTTTCTCTTACAGTCCTGCCACATTTTGCAACAGAAGATGATATTGGTAGTGAAGAGTGTAGCATGAAGTTTGGCACTTCCCCGAATAACTGTAGGCATTTTTTTGGAATATGCTAAGAAACTTGATGTCCAAATGATTGGGGTTAAAATTTCATGTTTTAGGTGCTTGCAAAGAATCTCAAGTATATGCACATGCTCTATCTGATGCTCGATGTGTGTTTGGCATGGTTAGAGACTTTGGTTTTACGATGAACACGTTAGATATTTGTGGAGGCTTCATGGGAATTATTAATTGGTATGAGATGCAAGATGCAGGAATTACTTCAGACACAATGATGAAGAAATTCTTCTTTGTGCCTTCATGCATTCAGCTGAGCCAAGAAGACAGCATTTCCACTGAAGCATAAACAGTCATTATTGCTTTTTTAAAATCACATATATGTACACTTTTAAAAAATTTCATGTTTCCATAGGTTTTTGAAGAACAGGTGGTATTTGGCTACATGCATAATTTCTTTAGTGGTGATTTGTGAGATTTTGGTGTACCCATCACAGTATACACTCTACCCAATTTGTAGTCTTTTATCCCTCACCCTGTTCTCACCCTTTCCCTCTGAGTCCCCAAAGTCCATTGTATTATTCTTATGCTTTTGCATCCTCATAGCTTAACTCCCACTTATGAATGAGAACATATGATGTTTGGTTTTCCATTCCTGAGTTATTTCACTTAGAATAATAGTCTCCAATCCCAACCAGGTTGCTGCAAATGCCATTAACTCTTTCCTTTTTATGGCTGAGTAGTATTCCATCGTATATATATACCACAGTTTCTTTATCCACTCATTGATTGATGGGCATTTGGGCTGGTTCTACATTTTTGTAACTGCAAATTGTGCTGCTATAAATATGCACATGCAAGTATCATTTTTTGTATAGTGACTTCTTTTGCTCTGGGTAGATATCAAGTAGTGGGCTTGCTGGATCAAATGGTAGTTCTACTTTTAGTTCTTCAAGGAATCTCCACACTGCTTTCCATAGTGTTCATACTAGTTTGCATTCCCACCAGCAATGTAGAAGTATTACCTTTTCAACACATCCACACCAACATCTATTATTTTTTAATTTTTTGATTATGACCATTCTTGTAGCTTAGCAGGACAAGCCGCAGACAAGAACCCCTCAGACACCGAGCTGTAGAAGGAAAGGGCTTTATTCAACTGGGAGCATTGGCAGACTCACATCTCCAAAAACCGAGCTCCCCGAGTGAGAATTCCTGTCCCTTTTAAGGGCTTACAACTCTAAGGGGGTCTGCATGAGAGGGTTGTGATCGATTGAGCAAGCAGTGGGTATGTGACTGGGGCTGCATGCACCAATAATCAGAACAGAACAGAACAGAACAGGACAGGACAGGGATTTTCACAATGCTTTTCCATACAGTATTTGAAATCTACAGACAACACAAACAGTTAGGTCAGGGGTTGATTTTTAACTACCAGGCCTAGGGTGCGGTGCTGGGCTGTCTGCCTGTGGGTTCCATTTCTGCCTTTTAGTTTTTGCTTCTTTCTTTGGAGACAGAAATTGGGCATAAGACAATATGAGGGTGGTCTCCTCCCTTAGTAGGAGTAAGGTGGTATTGCAGTCTGGTTTTGATTTGCATTTCACTTATCATTAGTGATGTTGAGCATTTTTGTCATATGTTTGTTGGCCATTTCTATATCTCCTTTTGAGAATTGTCTATTCATGTTGTTAGCCCACTTTTTGATGGGATTGTTTTTTCTTTGCTTATTTGTTTGAGTTATTTATAGTCCTTTGTTGAATATATAGATTGTGAAGATTTTCTCCCACTCTGTGGGTTTTCTGCTTATTCTGTTGACTGTTGCTTTTGTCGTGCAAAGCTCTTTAGTTTCATTAAGCCCCACCTATTTATCTTTGTTTATATTGCGTTTACTTTTGGGTTCTTGGTCATGAAATCTTTGCCTAAGCCTATCAGTGTCTAGAAGGGTTTTTTTCCAATTGTTATCTTCTAGAATTTTTATAGTTTCAGATCTTAGATTTAAGTTCTTCATCCATCTTGAGTTGATTTTTGTATAAGGTGAGAGATGAGGATAATTTCTTTCTCCTACATGTGGCTTGCCAGTTATCCCAGAACCATTTGTTGAATAGGGTATCCTTTCCCTACTTTATGTTTTTGTTTGCTTTGTTGAAGATGAGTTGGCTATAAATATTTGGGTTTATTTGTGGGTTCTCTATTCTGTTCCATTGGTCTGTATGCCTATTTTTATACCAGTACTGTGCTGGTGACTATGGCCTTATAGCATAGTTTGAAATCAGGTAATGTGATGCCTCCAGATTTGTTCTTTTTGCTTGCTGTGGCTATGTGGGCTCTTTTTGGTTCCATATGAATTTTAAGATTTTTTTTTTCTAGTTCTGTGAAGCATGATGGTAGTATTTTGACAGGAATTGCATTGAATTTGTAGATTGCCTTTGGCAGTATGGTCATTTTCACAATGTTGATTCCACCCATTCACGAACATGGGATGTGTTTCAATTTGTGTATTCAGTGATTTCTTTCAGCAGTGTTCTATAGTTTTCCTTGTAGAGGTCTTTCACATCCTTGGTTAGGTATATTCATGAGTATTTTATTTTATTTTGCAGCTATTGTGAAAGAGGTTGAGTTCTTGATTTGATTCTCAGATTGGTTGCTGTTGATGTATAGCAGAGCTACTGATTTTTGTACATTAATGCTGAATCCTGGAACTTTGCTGAATTCATTTATCAGTTCTAGGAGCTTTTTGAAGGAGTCTAGGGTTTTCTAGGTATACAATCCTATCATCAGTAAAGCAGCAAGAGTTTTACTTCCTTTTTACTGATTTGGATGCCCTTTATTTCTTTCTCTTGTCTGATTGCTCTGGCTGGGACTTGCAGTACAGTGTTGGATAGAGGTGGTGAGAGTGGGCATCCTTCTCTTCTTCCAGTTCTCAGAGGGAATGCTTTCAACTTTTCCCTATTCACTATAATGTTGGCTGTGGGTTTGTCATAGATGGCTTTTATTACATTAAGATATGTCCCTTGTATGCCAATTTTGCTGAGAGTTTTAATCATAAAGGATGCTGGATTTTGTCAAAAGCTTTTTCTGCATCTATTGAGATGATCACGTGATTTTTGTTTTTAATTCTGTTTGTGTGGTATATCACATTTATTGACTTGTGTATGTTAAACCATCCCTGCATCCCTGATATGAAACCCACTTGATAATTGTGGATTATTCTGCTATGCTGTTGGATTCAGTTAGCCAGTGTTTAGTTAAGGATTTTTGCATCTATGTTCATCAGGGATCTTGGTCTGTAGGTTTCTTTTTTTGTTATGCCCTTCCCTGGTTTTGGTATTAGGGTGATAGAATGATTTAGGAAGGATTCCCTCTTTCTCTGTCTTGTGGAATAGTGTCAATAGGATTGGTACCAATTCTTTGAATGTCTGGTAGAATTCAGCTGTGAATCCATCTGGTCCTGGATTTTTTTTTTTTTTTTTTTACCGTTTCAGTCTCACTGCTTGTTATTGGTCTGTTCAGGGTTTCTAATTTTTCCTGATTTAAGTAAAGAGGGTTGTGCATTTCCAGGAATTTATCCATCTCCTCCAGATTTTCTAGTTTATGCAGGTAAAAGTGTTCATAGTAGCCTTGAATGATCTTTTGTTTTTCTGTAATGTTGGTTGTAATATCTCCTGTTTTGTTTCTAATTGAGCTTACTTGGACTGTCTCCTTTTCTTGATTAATCTTTCTAGTTGCTTATCAATTTTATTTACCTTTTCAAAGAACCAGCTCTTGGTTTCATAATTCTTTTGTATTATGTTGGTTTCATATTCATTTAGTTCTGCTCTGATCTAGTTATTTCCTTTTTTCTGCTGGGTTTGGGTTTTGTTTATTCTTGTTTCTCTAGTTCCTTGAGGTGTGGCCTTAAATTGTGTATTTGTGCAGTTAGGCATTTAAGGCTATGAACTTTCCTCTGAGCACTGACTTTACTGTATCCCAGAGGTTTTAATAGGTTGTGTCACTATTATCTTTCAGGTCAAAGAATTTTTTAAATTTTCATCTTGATTTCATTGATGACCAATGATAATTCAGGAGTAGGTTATTTAATTTTCATGTGTGTGCATAGTTTTGAAAGTTCCTTTTGGAGTTGATTTTCAGTTTTATTCCTCTGTGGTCTGTGAGAGTACTTGATATAATTTTGATTTTCTTAAATTTACTGAGACTTGTTTTGTGGACCATCATATGGTCTATCTTGGTGAATGTTTCACACACTGTTGAATAGAATGTATATTCTGCAGTTGTTGGGTAGAATGTTCTGTAAATATCTGTTAAGTTCATTTATTCCAGGCTATCATTTAAATCCATTGTTTCTTTGTTGTCTCTCTGTCTCAATGACTTGTCTAGTGCTATCAGTGGAGTATTGAAGTCCGCCACTATTATTGTGTTGCATTCTATCTTGTTTCTTAGGTCTAATAGTAATTGTTTTATAAATTTGGGAGCTCCAGTGTTAGTTCCATATATATTTAGGATTGTAATATTTTCCTCTTGGACAAGGCCTTTTATCTTTATATAATGTATCTCTTTGTCTTTTTTTGCTGTTGCTTTAAAGTTTGTTTTATCTGATATAAGAATAGCTACTCCTGTTTGCTTTTGGTATCCATTTGCATAGAATGTTTTTTTCCATTTCTTTACCATGTTTATGTGAGTCCTTTTGTGTTGAGTATCTTGAAGGCAGCAGATACTTTGTTGGTGAATTAGTATTCATTGTGCAATTCTGTATCTTTTTAATGGAGCATTTAGGCCATTTACATTCAATGTCAGTATTGAGATGTAAAGTACTATTCTATTCATTGTGCTATTTGTTGCCTGTATACCTTGTTTTTTGTTTGTTTGTTTGTTTGTTTTTGAGACGGAGTCTCACTCTATCGCCCAGGCTGGAGTGCAGTGGCGCAATCTTGGCTCACTGCAAGCTCTGCCTCCTGGGTTCATGCCATTCTCCTGCCTCAGCCTCCCAAGTAGCTGGGACTACAGGCGCCAGCCACCACATTCAGCTAATTTTTGGTATTTTTAGTAGAGATGGGGTTTCACCATGTTAGTCAGGATGGTCTTGATCTCCTGAACTCATGATCCACCCGCCTTGGCCTCCCAAAGTGCTGGGATTCAGGTTTGAGCCACCACTCCTGGCCTACCTTTTTTTTTTTTTTTTTTGTAGTTTTGTTTTACAGATGTTGTGAGATTTATGCTTTAAAGAGGTTCTGTTTTGATGTGTTTCGAGGATTTGTTTCAAGATTTAGAGCTCCTTTTACCAGTTCTTGTAGTGCTGGCTTGGTAGTGGCAAATTCTCTCAGCATTTGTTTGTCTGAAAAAGACTGTACGTTTCCTTCATTTGTGAAGCTTAGTTTTTTGCTGGATACAGAATACTTGGCTGATAATTGTTTTGTTTAAGGAGGCTGAAGATAGGGCCCCAATCCCTTCTAGCTTCTAGTTCCTACCGAAAAATCTGCTGTTAATCTGATAGGTTTTCCTTTATAGGTTACCTGGTGCTTTTGCCTCACAGCTGTTAAGATTACATCCTTTGTCTTGACTTTAGATAACCTGGTGACAGTGTGTCTAGGTGATGATTTCTTTGTGATGAATTTCCCAGGTGTTCTTTGAGTTTCTTGTATTTGGATGTCTAGGTCTCCACCAAGGCCAGGGAAGTTTTTCTTAATTATTCCCCTAAATATGTCTTTCAAGCTTTTAGATTTCTCTTCTTCCTCAGGAACATCAATTATTCTTAGGTTTGGTCATTTAACATAATCCCAAACTTCTTGGAGGCTTTGTTCATTTTTTAAAATTCGTTTTTCTTTGTCAGATTGGGTTAATTCTTCAAGCTCTGAAGTTCTTTCTTCTGCTTGTTCATTTCTATTGCTGAGATTTTCCAGTGCATTTTGCATTCTCTAAGTGTGTTCTTTGTTTCCTGAAGTTGTGATTGTTTATCTATGCTATCTACTTCACTGATGATTTCTCTTCTCATTTCTTGTATCGTTTTTTGGATTTCTTCAAATTGGACTTCACATTTCTCTGGTGCCTCCTTGATTAGCTTAATAATCAACCTTCTACTTTTTTTTTTTTTTTTCAGGTAAATCAGGGGTTTCTTCTTTGATTGGATCCATTGCTGGTGAGCTAGTGTGATTTTTTTCGGGGTGTGAAAGAACCTTGTTTTTTCATATTACCAGAATTGTTTTTCTGGTTCCTTCTCATTTGGGTAGGCTATGTTAGAGGGAAGATCTGGATCTCAAGGCTACTGTTCAGATTCTTTTGTCCCACGGGGTATTCCCTTGATGTATTACTCTCCCCCTTTTTCTCATTTTCCTGAGAACTGAGCTGCAGTGATTGTTATTTCTCTTCTGGATGTAGCCACCCAGGAGAGCTGCCAGGCTCTGGCTGGTACTGGGGATTGTCTGCACAGAATCCTGTGATGTGAACTATCTGCAGGTCTCTCAGCCGTGGATACCAGCACCTGCTCTGGTGGAGGTGGCAGAGGAGTGAAATGGACTTTGTGAGAGTCCTTAATTTTGGTTGTTTAATGCACTATTTTTTTTGCTGTTTGGCCTCCTGCCATGAGATGGCACTTTCAAGAGAGCATTGGCTATGGTAGCATACGGAGGATTAGGTGTTGGGTGGGGCCCTACAACTGCCAAGAGAATATGCCCTTTGTCTTCAGCTACCAGGGTGGCTAGGGAAGGTCCATCAGGTGCAAGGAGGGTTAGGCATGTCTGAGCTCAGACTCCCCTTGGATGGGGCTTGCTGCAGCTACTGTGGGGCATGGGAGTATGGTTCAAGGTTAATGGAGATATGTTCCCAGGAGGATTATGGCAGTCTCTGCTTTGTTATGCAGGTTGTCAGGGAAGTAAGGGAAAGTTGGCAGTTACAGGTGTCCCCTAGCTTCCAGGAAATCCAAAAGGGAAATCCAAAAGGTCCATCTCACTCCCACCGTGCTCCCACCCACAGTAGCACCAAGTCTGTTTATAGGCAGTGATAGAACAAAGCTGAGAAATTCCCCCTGGCTACCAGCCTGCCAGCTGAGAAAGCAACCAGGGCTTTCTGGCCTCCCCACCTGTCAGCACACAGGATTCACACCCTCCCCTGAGTTCTGGCCAGGAGACTTTGCATTCAGTTGGAGTTCTTACAGAGTTCAGCTGGAATTTTCCTTCTCACTGTGGTCTTTTTCTAGTACCTACAGCAGCCCTCCCCAGGATCTTTGTGAGACAAATCAGAAATCGTTTCCCTGGGGACCCAGAGAGCCCACAGGGCTTTTCCCGCCACTTTCTCTATCCCTGTATTTTGCTTGGCTCTCTAAATTGACTCAGTTCCAGGTAAGGTCAAATCCTTCTCCTGTGATCCAGACCTTCAGGTTCCCCAGTGAAGATGTGTTTGGGGGCAGATAATCCCCCTTTCCCACTTAGCTTGAGCGCTCACAGTATTTAGGTTGTCTCCTAGGTTCTGCAGGAGCAGTCTGCTTGCTTCAGAGGATCTGTAGATTCTCTAGACTTTCCTGGTATATTCCTGCAGGAGTTCTGGAGCAAAAGTTCATCATGTGAGTTTCCACATGCTGCTTGGTCTGTCCAAGAGGGAGCTGCAATCTAGGCTTGCCTCTAATCCACCATTTTTCTCCACATTAACACTTCTTTAGGTCTGAAGTTGCAGGTTAAGCTTGTCTGGTCAACATTCCAGTAAACAAAACAAAACAAAAAAAAATTCAAACAATCTTATTCTGTTAATTCTCTTGAAAACAAAAGCTGTTAGCAATAGCTATTTGGGACCAGAAAAAAATCAGCTTTTATCTATAATTCATAGGAAGTAATGAGAAATTTAGGTAATATCTCCAGATTTAAACCTACCAGTCTGTCCTGCCCTTTAAGCATTTAAAATAAAATGTGCAACAAAATGGATGACTTAGTGGAGATGGAAGCCCATTAATTAGGTTCCCTATTAAAACATTTACATACAAGCACACAGTTTTAATACTAAAGATTTGTGTTTAAAAGTCTTATAAAGTTGTCTTTCACACAGATATATCAAATGTTAGTGGAAGAACAGTATGGCTTCATTAGATACATTCAGTGTATTTAGAATGCATAAATTTATACTTTGAACTGTAGTTTAATAAATGTAAAATTGCATCATAGTATTTGTTGTATTTGACCTAATGTTACCCTTGTATGATTGCAATTAAATTTTGTGTAGATTTTACTTTTTTTCAGGCTAAAACTTTGAGAAAGGGGCCAGCTAGCAAAGATTTTAAAATAGGTGTGTATATGAACTGTTCTGAAGGGTTTTTTTTCTTTATACCCATTTTTGTTGGGCTCAGTCCATTTTTCAGTTATTTGATTAGTAATTTAAGTAAAGTGTTTGGTAAATTATTGTGAAGTTCAGATTCTTTATGGAGAGTTGATGTGCAATAAGCATGATGTTTAACAATGTTAACACCAATATGTTAATCCTGTGTAAATCAGTTGTAATAATTAATAGGTGTTTCTGTATAGAAAGAGTGCAGAGTACCTTAGTAAATCTTTGAATCACAAATCTTGTAGCTGAAATGGAAGAGTCTATTAAATACTTTGAATAAACATGGGAAGAAGAAAATAAAATTGCAGAAAACTGAAGAGCATGAGAAGGGCTACATCTTTATCCAGAAACCTGATGCTCTTTTGCCCAGAATATTTAAATTCAGAGTTGGGATAAAGCACATTTATTTTCTTCAATTACAGTGATTTCAAATTTAGGATCTTTTTTGTTATTGGTTTGAATTATTCCCTTAGTTTCTTATTATTTTCCATTTGTAAAGCTTAGTCATTACTTTTAATTCTTTTCATACTAAAATTGTAGGGTTGTTAGGGAAGGATTGTTAGTGTCAATAACCTGACAGTTGTTGCCAGGAATTTGCTTTGTTTATGACTGGTATATTAGTAATCCTAGATCTCAGAATCACCATAGTAATACACAGGGATCATTTTTTCTTAACTTACTCTATGTTCAGATATGGAATTTCTGTCTCCCAAGAGGAAATGTGATTTCCCTTTGGTGCCAATGGACAGAAAATTATATCTGTGCTACATAGGAGAAGTTTGGAATGCACTTAGCCCATTTCCTATTTAGAAAAAAAGGTGCAGCTCATTGCCAGAGCTCATATAATTTTATATAAACACACTTTTTGAGGCTGAAGCAAATCTGACTGATTTTCAATGTGAAAATAAAATATAAAAGCTGTTCTTTGAGTTATTTCTAAACAGAACTTGTCTTTAATCCTAATGTAACAGAAATGTATATGATGTTATATTAGTATTAGAGACAAGAGTATTTTAAGGGCAAATAGGAAATGGGTTATTAGGTGGTTTTTACACCTTGACTTCAAGGATTAAAGAAATTGATCATGAATCTCTAATAAATTTCAGTCTCTTAAATCAATAGGTGCTTAATAATTTTTTATTTGACTAATGCCCATTTGAATTTCATGGGTTCTATTAATTTTAAAAATGTAGAACCCCAATCCATTGTCATTAATTGCCTTTGGACTTTTCTGAGGTATAATATGGGGTTTTATGCAGAATTCTAAGCTACCATGGAATTTGTATTTTTTGCCATAACAAGGAAGAAGAATTATTTCCTATCTTCTTTATATGTTAATGCATTGTTGTCTTCCAGAAATGCCAAAGGTTTTAAAAGACCGTGCAACTTTGAGTCCTTGGCTTGACTATACAGGCTTGAACTTCCTGCCATATCAATTTTGCCATATCTGCAGGAGAGCTGTTCTATGTGAAACAGCTCAGAGTTGCACATATCACTTGTGAATGATGTGGTAACTTTAAGACAGTCAGTATTATATTTGAAGTTTTAACCTATGTATTTTAATTTTGTATGCTAAAACGTTTTGATTAATAAAAAAAGTTTTACACTATTGTAACCTCAGTTCAAAAGTTAACTGAAAATGTGAAACCCAAATAATTTACATATAGTAAATTGAACAGTAAAGGTAAACAAACAAACAAAAATACCAATGACATTCTTAACAGAAATAGAAAAACAATCCTAAGATTTACATGGAATCCAAAAGACCCCAAACAGCCAAAGCAATCCTGAGCAAAAAGAACTAATTGGGAGGTATTACACTACTTGCCTTCAAAATATACTACAAAACTATAGTAACCAAAACAGCAAGGTACTGACATAAAAGCAGACACATACACCAATGGAATGGAATAGAGATCCCAGAAATAAATCCACACGTTTACAGTCAACTTGTTTTTGGCAAAAGTGCCAAGACCAAGTACATACATTGGGAAAGGACAGTCTTTTCAATAAATAGTTCTAGGAAAACTAGATAATCATATACAGAAGAATAAAACTAAACCATTATCTCTCATCACATACAAAAATCAAATCAAAATGGATTAAAGACTTAAATGTAAGACCGGAAACTATGAAACTACTATAAGACAATATTGGGGGAATACTTCAGGTGATTGGTCTGGGCAAAGATTTTGGGGGGTAAGATATCAAAAGCATAGCAAAAATAGACAAATGGATTACATAAAGCCCACTTCTGCACAGCAAAGGAAACAATCAACAAAGCAAAAAGAAAACATATAGAATGGGAAAAAATAACTGCAAAATCTCAACTCAACAGGGAACTAATAAACAGAATATATAAGGAACTCAAGCAACTCAAGAACAAAAAAAAAAAATCCAATCAAAATTAGACAAAAGATCTGAATAGGTATTTCTCAAAAGAAGACATAGAAATGGTCAAAAAATATATTAAAAATTCTCAACACTGCTAATCACCGGAGAAATGCGAATCAAAACCACAATGAGATATCATGTCATTCCAATTTTAACTGTTGTCAAAAAGACAGAAAATTACAGATGCTGGCAAGGATATGGAGAAATGATAATGTTCATACACTGTTCGTGAGAATGTAAATCAGTACAGCCTTATGGAAAACGGTATGGAAGTTTTTTTAAAAACTAAATATGGAACCACCACTGATCCAGCAATCCTACTGCTAGGTATATATTCATTTGAAAGAAAGAAAATCAGTATTATCAAAGAGATATCTGAACTCTCATGTTTATGGTAGCACTATGCATAATAGCCAAGACATAAAATCAACCTAAGTGCCCATCAATGGATAAATGGATTTAAAAAAATGTAGCATTATATACACAATTGAATATTATTCAGCCATTAAAAAGAATACAATTTTATCATATGCAGCAACATGGATAGAACTGGAGGACATTACACTAAGTGAAATAAGCCAGGCATAGAAAGACAAATATCACATGTTCTCACTTATATGTGGGAGCTACAATAATTGATTTCATGGAGGTAGACAGTAGAATGGTGATTACCAGAGGCTGGGAAGGGGAAGAAAGAGGTGGAATGAAGAGAATTTCATTAATAAGTACAAAAATATAATTAGATTAAAGGAATAAGTTTTAGTTTTGTTTGATAGCACAGTAGGGTGGATATAGGTAACAATAATTTATTGTATATTTTAAAACAGCTAGAAGAGAAGATTTACAATGTTCCCAATACAAAGAAATGATAAGTATTTGAGGTGATGAATATTCTAACTAACCTGATGTGATAATTTATATATTGTTTGCATACATCAAAATACCACGTGTACCCCATAAGTAGGTACAACTATTATGTATCAGTTTTTTAAAAAGATTGGTAATGTAAGCAGAGAGATGGAAATTCTAAGAAAAAAAACAAAAAACAAAAAGAAATGCTAGAGATCAAAAACATTGTAAGAGCCAGACGCAGTGACTCATGCCTGTGATCCCAGCACTTTGGAAGGCTAAGGCAGGAGGATTGCTTGAGCCCAGGAGTTCAAGACCAGCCTGGGAAACATGGTGAAACCCCATCTCTCCACAAAAATAAACAAACAACAAAATAAATTGGCCTGACATGGTGGCATGCACCTATGGTCCCAGCTACTCAGGAGGCTGAGACAGGAGGATTTCTTGAACTTGGGAGGTCAGGCCTGCAGTGAGCCATTATTGCACCACTACACTCCAGCCTGGGCAATAGAGTGAGACCCTGTCTCAAAACAAAACAAAAGCAAACCACTGTAACACAAATGAAGAATGCCTTTTGTGACAAGACACAGCTGAGGAAAGAATCTCTGAGCTTGAGGATATGTCAATAGAAACTTCTGAAACTGAAAAGCAAAGAGAACAAAAAAACAGAATAGAGTATTCAAGAACTGTGGAGCAACTACAAAAGTCATAATGTAATAATACATACATACATGTAATGAAAATATCAGAAAGAGAAGAAAGGAACAGAATAAGTATTTGTAACATTAATGACTGAGAATATCACAATTAATGTCAGATACCAAACCTAATATCTAGAAATCTCAAAAAACACCAAGGAAGATAAATTCCAAAACAAAAACAAGACAAAGCAGCTACAGCTAAGCATATCATATCATATTCAAACTACAGAAAATAGTTGAGTTCAACACAACTCTCAATCAACAAGATATAATAGACATCTATAAACTATTTCATCCAAGAATTACAGAATACACATTCTTCTCAAGCTCACTTGGAATATTCCCATTCTGGGCTATCAAACATACCTTAACAAATGTAAAAGTAAAAATCATACAAAGAATATTCTCAGACCACAATGAAATAGAACTAGAAATAAGGAACAGAAAGATTTTCCCAAATTTTTGGAAAACAGAAAATTTCCAAAAATGTGGGAAAAACAGCACATTTCTAAATAACATGGATCAAATAAGAAGTATCAAGGGAAAGTAAAAAATATTTTAAACCAAATGAAAATAGAAAACACAACTTGTCAAAATTTGTGAGATGCAACATAAATTTGTGAGACTGAGGGTAATTTAAAGCATTAAATACATAGGTTAGAAAAGAAGATAAGCCCTAAAATTATTTAGCTTTTGCCTTAGGAAAGTAGACAAAAAAGAGTGATTTAAACCTAAAGCAAACAGAAGACATGAAATCACAAAAATCAGAGCAGAAATAAATGATATTTTAAAAAGAAAATCAATGGAGAAAAATCAATGAAACAAAAAATAGATTCTTTGAAAACATCAATGAAATTGACAAAACTCTAGCTAGTCTGACCAATTAAAAATAAGACACAAATTGCCAATATCAGAAAAAATAGATTATCACTACTGGTTCCAACATGTTAAAATGATTTTTAAAAAAGGAATTCTATGAAAAACTCAGTGCCCACAAATTTGACAACTTGTTTGAAGTGGAGTAATTTTTTGAAAGACACAAAATACCAAAACACAAGACAGGTAGATGACTTGAATAGCCCTGCATTTACTGAAGAAATGGAATCAATAATTATTTATCTTTTTTAAATAATAGTTTACCTTTTTGAAAAAGAAATCACTGGGCAGTTCCTCCTTTACTGTCTCTCTCCTGCCACCATAAGAAGATGTGCCTTGCTTCCCCTTCACCTTCTGCCATAATTGTAAGTTTCCTGAGGCCTCCCCAGCCATGTGGAACTGTGAGTCAATTAAATCTCTTTCTTTTATAAATAACACAATCTTGGGTACTATCTCTATAGCAGTGTGAGAACAGACTAATACAGGAAATTGGTACCAGGAGTGGGGCACTGGTCTAAGATACTTGAAAATGTGAAATCAACTTTAGAACTGAGTAATGGGCAGAGTTTGAAACAGTTTGGAGGGCTCAGAGGAAGACAGGAAGATGTAGGAAATTTGGAACTTCCTAGAGACTTGTTGAATGGATTTGACCAAAATGCTGATGGTGATATGGACAATGAAGTCCAGGCTGAGGTAGTTCCAGATGGAGATGAGGAACTTATTTGGAACTGATGCAAAGATCACTCTTGCTATGCTTTAGCAAACAGACTGGTGGCATTTTGTCCCTAGCCTAGAGATCTGTGGAATTTTGAGCTTGAGAGAGATGATTTAGGGTATCTAGCAGAATAAATTTTCTAAGCAGCAAAGAATTAAAGAAGTGACCAGCTTTTCCCGAGAGCATACTGTTATATGCACTCACAAAAAGATAGTTTGAAATTGGAACTTACATTTAAAGGGGAAGTGGAGTGTAAAAGTTTGGAAAATTTGCAGTCTGACCATGTGGTAGAAAAGGAAAACCCAAATGGGAAGAAGTTCAAGCTGGCTGCAGAAATTTGCATAAGTAATGTGAAGCCGAATGTTAATCACCAAGACAATAGGGAAAATGTCTCCAGGGAACTTCAGAGATCTTCAAGGGAGCCCCTCCCATCACAGGCCCAGAGGCCAGAGGCCTAGGAGGGAAAAATGATTTCTTGGGCCAGGCCCAGGGCCCAGCTGCTCTGTGCAGCCTTGGGACATGGCACCCTGTGTTCCAGTTACTTCAGTTCCAGCCATGGCTAAAAGGGGCCAAGGAGTAGCTCTGACTGTGGCTTCAGAGGGTGCAAGCCCCAAGCTTTGGTGGTTTCCACATAGCATTGGGCCTGCAGGTGCACAGAAGACAAGAGTTGATCTTTGGGAGCCTCCCCCTAGATTTCAGAAGATGTATGGAAATGCCTGGATGTCCAGGCGGAAGTCTGCTGTAGGGCCAGAGCCCTCATAGAGAACCTCTACTAGGGCAATGCAGAGGGGAAACGTGGAGTTGGAACCCCCACACAGAGTCCCCACTTGGGGCACTGCCTGGTGGATCTGTGAGAAGAGAGTCACTGTCCTCCAAACCCCAGAAAGGTAGATTCACAGACAGCTTGCACCCTGTGCCTGGAAAAGCTGCAGGCATTCAATGCCAGCCCATGAAAGCAGATGCAGGGACTGTACCCTGCATAGCCACAGGGGCAGAGCTGTCCAAGGCCGTGGGAGCCCACCCCTTGCATCAGCATTCCCTGGATATGGAGACATGGTGTCAAAGGAGATTTTAGAGTTTTAAGATTTAATGTCTGCCTGCCTGTGTTTTGGACTTGCATAGGGCCTGTGATCCCTTTGTTCTGGTCAGTTTCTCCCATTTGGAATGGGAACATTTACTCATTGCCTGTATTGCCATTGTATCTTGGAAGTTAATAACTTGCTTTTGATTTTGCAAGTTTATAGGCAGAGGGGTTTGCCTTGTCTCATATGAAACTTGGGACTTGGACTTTTGAGTTAATACTGGAATGAGTTAAGATTTGAGAGGACTATTGGGAAGGCATGATTGGTTTCAAAATGTGCAAAGGATATGAGATTTTGGAGGGGGCAGGGGTGGAATGATATGATTTGGCTCTGTGTCCCCACCAAAATCTCATCTCAAATTGTAGTCCCCATGTGTCAAGGGAGAGACCTGATGTGAGGTGACTGGATCATGGGGTCAGTTTCCCCATGTTGTTCTCAGATATTGAGGGAGTTCTCACAGATATGATGCTTCAAAAGTGTTTGGCCATTTCTCCTTCACTATCTCTCTCTTTGTCCGCCATAAGAAGATGTGCCTTGGTGTTCCTTTATTTTCCACTTATGATTGTAAGTTTCCTGAGGCCTCCCCAGCCATGCAGAACAGTGATTCAATTAAACCTCTTTTCTTTATAAATTACCCAGTCTCAGTTAGTATCTATAAAGATCCTAATACAATGTGAGAATGGACTAATACAATGTCCTTAAGAGGGAAATAGGTAAACAAAGCATTGTACATCCGTATAATGGAATACAATTCAGAAATAAGAAGGACTGATCTAGAAAGCCATGCAAATACATGGATGAATCCTAAGTGCATATTGCTAAGTAAAATGAGCCCATCTAAAAAGGCTACACACTATACAATTCCATTTATATGACATCCTGGAAAGGCTATAGAGATAGCAAACAGTTGAGCAGTTGCCATGATTTAAGGGTGGGGGAAGATTGAATAGGTGAACCACAGGGCACTATTTTGCATGGTGTAGAAACTATTCTGTATCATACTATAATGATGAATACATGACACTAGGCAATTTCCAAGACCCATAGAACCTTACCATATAAAGAGTAGCCTTAATAGATGCAGATTTTTAAAAATCATTGAGGAGGTTGAGGAAAGCTGAGCAATGAATCCACACTGTCACAAAAGAATCTAATTGTATTACAAATATATCAAACAACCTCACTAAAAGCCATGAAGGAAAGATGTAACCTAAGTAAATTTGGAAATAAATGTAGTCTGTAAAACTAAAAGTAAAAGCAACTGCATATAAGCACTATACTCTAGCTGATAAAGTTGTTTTACACAGGGATACAGATGAAGAATTCTGATGCTGCTATACTCGTATCATGAATTGAACAATTAAGTAAGTGGATAGTAGATGGTTGGCAACTAGGTTTCTCACTGTTGGAGTGAAAATTTACAGATAGGCACAGGGAGAAGGCTAGGGTGATCTGTGTGATAATGGGTTAGTTGATATGTCTGTATGGGCTCATGTTTAGCTTAATATTGATAGAGATTGTTCCATAGATAGATAGATAGATAGATAGACAGACAGATAGATAGATAGGTAAGTATAAATATGTATTTCCTTGCTCTGTTAGCTGAAAGGGCCTAGAAGTCACAGTACATGAGTGTCAATGAGCACATCTAGCACCCAGATATTGGTGTCTAATACCATTCTCTAATAAAAGGAACCAGGACTCATTGAGGAAATGGCTAAATTTGCCAGGCGTGATGCCTCACACCTGTAATCCCAGCACTTTGGGAGGACGAGGTGGGCGGATCATGAGGTCAGGAGATCAAGACCATCCTGGTTAACACAGTGAAACCCCATCTCTACTAAAAATACAAAAATTGGCCGGGCTTGGTGGCAGGCACCTCTAGTCCCAGCTACTCAGGAGGCTGAGGCAGGAGAATTGCTTGAACCCGGGAGGCGGAGGTTGTGGTGAGCTGAGATCACGCCACTGTACTCCAGCCTGGGTGACAGAGCAAGACTCTGTCTCAAAAAAAGAAAAAAAAAAAGAAATGGCTAAATTTAGGACTGGGGCAGGGAATATACAAGATAAACCTGGAGCATCTTTTTAAAATTATTATTTTTAGCCAAATTGTGTATGTTTATTTTTTCCTTGGAGAATTGGCCACCATTGGGCTTTATGAGGTCAGTTCCCCAATACATATCTCTGATTCTTTTTTCAAAAAAATAATTTCAACTTTTATTTTAGATTTGGGGGTACATGTTCAGGTTGTTACATGAATATATTGCATGATGCTGAGGTTTGGGACACAAATGAACCCATCACCAGAGTAGTGAGCATAGTACCCAAAACTTAGTTTTTCAATCCTTGCCCCACTCCCTCCCCACTCCTTCTAGTACTTCACAGTATCTATTGTTGCCATCTTTATGTCCACGAGTACCCAATATTTAGCTCCCACTTATAAGTGAGAACTATGTGGTTATACGATTTTCTGTTCCTGCATTAATGTGCTTAGGATAATGGCCTCCAGCTGCATCCATGTTGCTGCAAAGGATATGATTCTGTTATTTTTATGTCTGCATACTATTCCATAGTGTATATCTACCACATTCTTTATCCAGTCACTGTTTATGGGCACCTAGGGTGACTCTGTGTCTTTGGTATTGTGACTAGTACTGCAGTGAACATACAAGTGCATGTGTCTTTTGGTAGAATGATTTGTTTTCTTCTGGATATGTACTCATTTATGGGATTGCTAGGTTGAATGGTAGTTGTGCTTTAAGTTCTTTGAGAAATCTCCAAGCTGCTTTCCACAGTAGCTGGACTAATTTACATTCCTTCCAACAGTGTATACGTGTTCCTTTTTCTCTGCACCCTCGTCAGCATCTGTTGTTTTTTGGCTTTTTAATAGAAGCCATTCTGATCAGTGTAAGGTGGTATCTCATTGTGGTTTTGATTTGCATTTGTCTGATGATTTGTGATGTTAAGCATTTTTTCACATGTGTGTTGGCTGCCTGGAACATCTAGTAGTGCCAGAAGTAAGGAAGTGCCAAAACATAAAACCAAACAAAACACAATAGTTGGAATATGTCAAAGTGACACAGGAACCAACTGAAAGAGCTCCCAATGGCCAAAGCTGGAACAATTTGAGCAACAAAGTATATAAAATAGTATTTAATTACATGGAAAATTACAAAATAAATATCTATGAGTCCATATTTATATAGATGATTTATCCAGTAAATAAATAAATGGGGGAAAATAGATAAATCTCTCATGCCAAAGAATATCACCCATGCAGAAGAATTCCAAATAATTTCTATATACAATCTGTCTTTAAGGAAGTGGAACATAACTCTCCACTTCTTAAGTGTAGGCTGTTCACAGTGACTTCTTTTCAAAGAGTACAGTATGGAAATAGGGAAGGAAGAGTAACTTTATAGTGGAAAAATCTGACAAACACTACCAGGTAATCAAAGTTAGCATCAACAGTGGTAAATATATTGACAATGTGTGCCTTTGATATGATATGATGAGAATAGTACTTTAGCTACATGGTCTTACTAAAAAAAAAAAAAAAAAAACCCTAATCCCAATCTATTCACAAGAAAAAATACCTGGTAAATCTCAACTGAGGAACATTCTACAAAATATCTGATTAGTAGTTCTTCTTTAATTTCAAGGTCATCTAAAACGAGGAAAATCTGAGAAACTATCAAGCCAAGAAGAGCCTAAGATGTGATGACTAAATATAATGTGGTATCCTGGATGGGATCTTGGAACAGAAAAAAAAAAAATACATTAGGTAAAAACTAAGAAAATCTGATAAAGTATGGACATTACTTAATACTAATTTATCAATGCTTGTTCATTGTAACAAAAGTACCATACTAATAGGTTAATAATCTGGGAAACAGGATGTAGGGTAATATGGGAACTCTGTTCTATCTTCACAACTGGTTTTTTTTTTTTGAGACAGAGTCTCGCTCTGTCACCCAGGCTGGAGTGCAGTGGCATGGTCTCGGCTTACTGCAACCACCACCTTTCAGGTTCAAGTGATTCTCTCGTCTCAGCCTCCCAAGTAGCTGGGATTATGGCGCTTGCCACCACGCCCGGCTGATTTTCGTATTTTTAGTAGAGATGGGGTTTGGCCATGTTGGCCAGGCTGGTCTCAAATTCCTGACCTCAGGTGATCCACCTGCCTCGGCCTCCCAAAGTGCTGGGATTACAGGCGTGAGCCACCATGCCCAGCCATCTTCACAACTTTTTAATAAATATAACACTATTCTAAAGTAAGTTTATTTTTTAATGGAGAAGAAAAGTAAAGAAAAATACAGCATAAATCCAGGAAGTCCAATATCCACCAACTAACAAGAATTTCACAAGCCCAGGGGAAGGCATATGGAAATATGGAAGAATATAAAACACGAGAGATGTCAGTTTCCACAGTTAAAGGGCCGCCTGCTAGTGTTCAATGTAAACAAAAGATTTAAAAACACCCATGCAAGGATACATCATAATGATATTTCATGTTTCAAGTAAATACAAGATGCTAAAAGCTTTCTGAGGCAGAGGAAAGTCATACACAATGGAACAGAAATCAGAAAAGTATCTAACTTTCCAACACTAGATGTAGACTGCATTGAGAAATTTGTTTAAAATTCTGTGGGAAAATTATTTTCATCCTAGCCACACTAACAAAGGCAGAATCAAGACATTTTAGATGCATATTGTATCGATACCTTTACCTCTAAATATCTTTTTTTTCAGGAAGCCATGGGGAATGTGCTTCACCAAATAAGAGAATAAGCAAAAAAGTGAAAGGCACGGGATACAGGAAATGAGTAATCCCAGACAACAGAGAGACAATGCAATTACTCAGAATGATGGCAAAGCAAGATTTAGGTTGGTAGCTGTGTAGCAGTAGCAGAGAGCACCAATTTAGACCAGAGCCAGAGGACTCTAGGGAAAAACACCAACAACACCAACAACAAAAATACTGATACAGTATTTAATATGGGAAATGTGTTAGCAGTTTGTTGTGCAGTGTGGAAGAATTATAATATATCTGTAGAAAATTAAGCAATAAAGAAGAAAAGGTATGGGAGGTCATTATCAATGAAGGAAATAAATCATGGTGTAATAGTCTGTTTTCCCACTGCTTTAAAGAACTACCTGAGGCTGGGAATTTATGAAGAAAAGAGGTTTAGTTGACTCACAGTTTCACAGGCTAGGAAGCTTCTACAAGAGTCATGGTTAGGAGGCCTCAAGAAATTTACAATCATGACCAAAGGTGAAAGGGAAGCAAGCATGTCTCACCACAGCAAAGCAGGAGAGAGAGAGAGCGAAGGGGGAGCTGCCACACACTTTTAAACAATCAGCTCTTATGAGAACTCACTATCATGAGAACAGCAAGAGGGAAATCCACCCCCATGATCTGATTACCTCCCACCAGGTGCCTCCCCTGACATGTGGGGATTACAATTCAACATGAGATTTGAGTGGGGACACAGAGCCAAACCATATCACATGGTATACTTCGCTTAGCAGGAAACAATATGTATGTGAACATAATAATGTAAATACTGGTTTAACCAAAAATTTCATGAAACTTCTGGGAATAGAAGAGTGGGCATGGGAATGAAAGGAATGGGCTAAGACAGGGCAGGGGTGGGTAAGCCAATTCCTCCCTCACTTTAATAGTTTTCAAGGGCTGCTGTAACAAAGTACCACAAAGTGGGTGAATTAAAACAACAGAAATGTATATGATCACCAATCATGAAGCCAAAAGTCTGAAATCTCAACAGGGTCATGCTTTCTCTGAAAGCTCTAGCAAAGAATCCTTCCTTGCCTCTTCCTACTTTCTGGTAGCCCCAGGAATTCCTCAGCCTGTGGCAAATAACTCCAATCTCTGTCTCTGTCTTCACATGGACTTCTTTCCATGTCTAGGTATCCTCTCCTGTTATTACAAGGACACCAGTCATTAAATCCAGCACAATTTCACCTCAAGATCCTCAACTAATCACATCTGCAAAGATTTTACTTCCAAATAAAGTGACATTCTGAGGTTCCAGGCAGGCATTAAATTTTGGGGGAGACACTGTTCAACCCACTACCATAAAATAAACCTTGTACATAACGCCAGAATCTTACAAATCAAGAAGTATATTATACATGGAAATAAACCCTAAAAAGTACATTAAAATATTTTAAATATTTGTAGATCAGGAAATAAAAAGTGAAGAAAGGAAGCAATTTTGTGGAACAGGAACCAAAAGCGGAGAAAAATAAGATGGGTACTACTGATTTTTATTTCAAGCCATTTAATATTATGTGACTTTCAAAACTATGTGTACATATTGCTTTGATAAAAATGAAAAATAATTTTCTTATATCAATTGTGTTGATAAAACAAAAAAATTTAAAAAGAATTAATGAATACAATGATAAAGAGGTGAAAATAATCATAATTTAACAAAGCCTCATTTTTCCTTTCAATACAACTCAGGTAAACATTTATTGAAGAGATTTGTATTTGGAGAAAAATTGGTTCTGTGGAGAGCCAGAAAGCACACATACAAGAAACCCTTACAAAAGGTATGAATTCCTTGTTTTGTTAGCTACAGTATATGCTTTATAGAGATGTCCTCACCATGTAGTCCAGTTTATAATACAAGGTAGGTCGTTGAATTCATGTATGAATTAATTTTTTTTTTTTTTTTTTTTTTGAGACGGAGTCTTGCTCTGAGCCCCAGGCTGGAGTGCAGTGGCGCGATCTAGGCTCACTGCAAGCTCCGCCCCCCCGGGTTCACGCCATTCTCCTGCCTCAGCCTCCTGAGTAGCTGGGACTACAGGCGCCCGCCACCTCGCCCGGCTAATTTTCTTGTATTTTTAGTAGAGACGGGGTTTCACCGTGTTAGCCAGGATGGTCTTGATCTCCTGACCTTGTGATCCGCCCGTCTCGGCCTCCCAAAGTGCTGGGATTACAGGCTTGAGCCACCGCGCCCGGCCCTTGAGCCACCGCGCCCGGCCATGTATGAATTAATTAACCCCAATTCTGTATTGCAAGTATCAGAGCTGAAAGTAAGCTTATTGATCATCTAGTTAAGTGGTTTTAAAAATATATATTTTTTAGTAATAGAAATTTTTTTTTAACACCACTCTACATAGGACCCTCAAACTTAAGAATAATTTTAAAACAGATGTGTTGTGGTAGAAGTGAAGATCGGAGACAAAAAGGCCTCTCCCATAAGCCTCCTCTCAAGGTGGCACCTGATTTCTTAAGATCTCCGTGGCTAAAAAGAAACACCGCTGTAAGAATCTACTTTACATGTGAAAATGTTGGCTTCCAGCTGAAAAATCCAGATTGCCAGGATGCCAGGTACTTTTTCTATTATGAAAAAAATTGAAACAGAAACACAACCAAAACCCTCTTGTAACACAAATTGGCTAGATGCTTACCAATCCAATTTCTTTTTCCTGAATAAACAGGAAGGCTAAATTTTCTTATCTCCACTGTAGTTACTATGTGACTAGGTCATGACCACTAGAATGTGAGAAGAACTCATGCATTCCCTTTTCAGTCCTGGCCATAAAATCCCTTGTTTGATCTTCCCTTTTGTAAACCATGTACAAAAATTAACTAGAAGTGGATCTAATGCTTAAGTGTAATGGCTAAAACATAACACTATTAGAAGAAAACATAAGGTTAAATTTTCCTGATATTGGATTAGGCAGTGGTTTCTTAACTATAACACTAAAAGTACAAACAATTAAAAAAATTAGGTAAATTGGACTTCATCAAAACTTAAAACTTTTCTGATTCAAAGGATACCATCAAGAAAATAAAAAGACAATTCACAGAATGAGGAAAAATATTGGCAAATCATATCTGATAAGAGACTGGCATCTAGCATATATAAAGAATTCTTGACACTCAACAATAAAAAAAGCAATTTAAAAATGTGCCAAGGATTTGGGTATACATTTCTTCAAAAAAATATACAAGAAGACATACAAGTGTCCAAAAATCATGTGAAAAGATATTCAACATCATTAGGAATTTGGAAATTGCAAATAAAAACCACAGTAAGACACTACTTCACATCCACTAGGATAGCTATAATAAAAAGAAAGAAAAAGTGGGAAGAAGGAAAGGAAGGAAGGAAAAGAGGGAGAGAGGGAAAAGCTAGTTAACACTCTAGAGTGAGGTTCTCATATACTGCTTATGTACTGCTGGTAGGAATGTAATATGCAGCAGTCTGTCAGTTCCTCTAAAGGTCCAACATAGATTTCATGTATGACCCAGCAGTTTCACTCCTAGTTATATACCCAAGAGAAATGAAAACATATGTCCACATAAAGTCCTGTACATGAATGTTCTTACCCACACTATTCATAATGGCCAAAAAGCAGAAACACCCCAAATGTATACCAACTGATGAATGGAGAAATAAAATGTAGTATATCCAAGCAATGTAATATAATTATGTAATTGAAAAACTGAAGTACTGGCCAGGCATGGTGGCTCATGCCTGTAATCCTAGCATTTGGGAGGCCAAGGCGGGTGGATCACCTGAGGTCAGGAGTTTGAGACCACCCCAATCAATATGGTAAAACCCCATCTCTATTAAAAATACAAAATTTAGCCAGGCATGGTGGCATGTGCCTGTAGTCCCAGCTACTCCGGAGGCTGAAACAAGAGAATGTCTTGAACTTGGGAGGCAGAGGTTGCAGTGAGCCAAGATCCTGCCACTGCACTCCAGTCTTGGTAACAAAGCAAGACACTGTCTCAAAAAAACAAACAAAAAATGAAGTACTGATACATGCTACAAAATGGATGAACATTGAAAACATCATGCTAAAAAGAAAAATTTTTTAAATAAAAAACAACAGACAACAAAAATAAAACATAAAAAAAAAAACAAGAAAACGTCATGCTAAGTGAAAGAAGTCAGTCACAAAAGACCACATATTGTATGAATCTATATGATTCATAGGCAAATCTATGGAGATAGAAACATTAGTTTCTTGATGCCTACACAACTCTAGGAACATACTAAAAATGTCTGAATTGTATAATTTAAATGGATAAATTGCATAATATGTAAATTATATTTCAACAAAGCTGTCATGTTGTATACCTTAAGTACACACAATAAAACGTATTTTTTATTTTTAGTTTTATTTTTTACTTTAAGTTCCAAGATACATGTGCAGAATGTGCAAGTTTATTATATAAGTATACATGGGCCATGGTGGTTTGCTGAACCTATCAACCCGTCATTTAGGTTTTAAGCCCTGCATGCGTTAGGTATGTCCTAATGCTCTCCCTTCCCTTGCCCCCCACCCGCTGACAGGCCCCAGGGTGTGATGTTCCCCTCCCTGTGTCCATGTGTTCTCATTGTTCAACTCCCACTTATGAGTCAGAACATGTGGTGTTTGGTTTTCTGTTCCTGTGTTAGTTTGCTGAGAATGATGGCTTCCAGCTTCATCCATGTCCCTGCAAATGACATGAACTCATTCTTTTTTTATGGCTGCATAGTATTCCATGGAATATATGTGCCACATTTTCTTTATCCAGTGTATTATTGATGGGCATTTGGGTTGGTTCCAAGTCCTTGCTATTATAAATAGTGCTGCAATAAATATACATGTGCATGTGTCTTTATAGTAGAAGATTTATAATCCTTTGGATGTACATCCAGTAATGGAATTACTGGGTCAAATGGTATTTCTGGTTCTAGATCCTTGAGGAATTGCCACACCGTTTTCCACAATGGTTGAACTAATTTACACTCCCACCAATAGTGTAAAAGCATTCCTATTTCTCCACATCCTCACCAGCATCTGTTGTTTCCTGACTTCTTAATAATAGCCATTCTGTGTAATCCCAGCACTTTAGGAGGCCAAGGTGGGTGGATCACGAGGTTAGGAGATCGAGAACATCCTGGCTAACCTGGTGAAACCCCATCTCTACTAAAAATACAAAAATTAACCGGGCGTGGTGGCGTTTGCCTGTAGTACCAGCTACTTGGGAGGCTGAGGCAGGAGAATCACTTGAACCTGGGAGGCAGAGGTTGTGGTGAGCTGAGATCACACCACTGCACTCCAACCTGGTGACAGAGTGAGACTCTATCTCAAAAAAATAAAATAAAATTATAGCCATTCTGACTGGCATGAGTTGATATCTCATTGTGGTTTTGATTTGCATTTTTCTAATGACCAGTGATGAGATTTTTTTCATGTTTGTTGGCCACATAAATGTCTTCTTTTGAGAAGTGTCTGTTCATTTCCTTCACCCACTTTTTGATTTTATTGTTATAAATTTGTTTAAACTCCTTGTAGATCCTGGATATTAGACCTTTGTCAGATGGGTAGATTGTAAACATTTTCTTCCATTCTGTAGGTTGCCTGTTTACTCTGATGATAGTTTCTTTTGCTGTGCAGAAGCTCTTTAGTATAATTAGATCCCATTTATCAATTTTGGATTTTGTGGCAATTGTTTTTGGTGTTTTAGTCATGAAGGTTTTGCCCATGCCTATGTCCTGAATGGTATTGCCTAGGTTTTATTGTAGAGTTTTTATGGCTTTGGGTTTTACATTTAAGTCTTTAATCCATCTCGAGTTAATTTTTGTATAAGATGTAAGGAAGGGATCCAGTTACAGTTTTGTTTTCTGCATATGGCTAGCCAGTTTTCCTAAGACCATTTATTAAATAGAGAATCCTTTCGCCATTGCTTGTTTTTTTCAGGTTTATTGAAAATCAGATGGTTGTAGATGTATGGTGTTATTTCTGAAGTCTCTGTTCTGTTCCACTGGTCTATATGTTTTGGTACCAGTACCATGCTGTTTTGGTTACTGTAGCCTTGTAGTAAAGTTTGAAGTCAAGTAGCATGATGCCTCCAGCTTTTTTGTTTTTGCTTAGGATTGTCTTGGCTGCACAGGCTCTTTTTTTCTTCCATATTAAACTCAGCAGAAGAAAAGAAATAACCAAGATCAGAGCAGAACTAAACGAAATTAAGACAAAAACATACAAGAGATAAATGAAACAAAAGACTGATTCTTTGAAAAGATAAATAAAATTGATAGACCATTAGCAAGATTAACCAAGAAAAGAAGAGAGAAGATCCAAATTACCTCAATTAGAGGCAAAACAGTAGATATTACAACCAATACCACAGAAATACAAAAGCTTATTCAAGGCTACTATAAACACCTTTACTCATATAAACTAGAAAAAACAGAGAAGATGGACAAATTCCTGGAAATATAGAACCCTCCTAGATTAAACCAGGAAGAATCTCTGAACAGACCAATAACAAGCAGCAAGATTGAAATGGTAATTAAAAAATTGCCAACAAAAAAAGTCCAGGAGCAGACTGATGTACCATGGAATTCTATCAGACATTCAAAGCAGAATTGGTACCAATCCTATTGACACTATTCCAAAAGATAGAGAAAGGGGGAATCCTCTCTGAATAATTTCTGTGAAGCCAGTATTGCCCTAATACCAAAACCGGGGAAAGACATAACAAAAAAAGAAAACTACAGACCAATATCCCTGATGAACATAGATGCAAAAATCCTCAACAAAATACTAGTAAACTCAATCCAACAGCATATCAGAATGATAATCCACCATGGTCAAGTGGATTTCATTTCAGGGATTAAGGGACGGTTTAACATACATAAGTCAATAAATGTGATACACCACATAAACAGAATTAAAAACAAAAATCACATAATCATTTCAATAGACACAGAAAAAGCATTTGACAAAATCCAGCATTCCTTTATGATTAAAATGCTTAGCAAAATCATCATAGGGACACACTGTAAGGTAATAAAAGCCATCTATGGCAAAATTACAGCCAACATAATACTGAATGGGGAAAGATTGAAAGCATTTCCTCTGAAAACTGGAACAACACAAGGATGCCCACTTTCACCACTTGTATTCAATACAGTACTAGAAGTCCTAGCCAGAGCAATCAGACAAGAGAAAGAAATAAAGGGCATCCAAATCAGTAAAGAAGAAGTCAAACTCTTGCTGTTTGCTGATGATATGATCGTATACCTAGAAAACCCTAAAGACTCATCCAGAAAGCTCCTAGAATTGGTAAATGAATTCAGCAAAGCTTCAGGATACAACATTAATGTACACAAATCAGTAGCTCTGCTATACACCAACAGCAACCAATCTGAGAATAAAATCAAGAACTCAACCACCTTCACAATAGCTGCAAAAACAAATAAAATACTTAGGAACTTGCCTAACCAAGGAGGTGAAAGATCTCTACAAGGAAAACTACAAAACACTGCTGAAAGAAATCACTGATGACACAAACAAATGGAAACACATTCCATGCTCATGGATGGGTAGTATAAATATTGTGAAAATGACCATACTGCCAAAAGCAATCTATAAATTCAATGTAATTCCCATCAAAATACCCCATTATTCTTCACAGAACTAGAAAGAAACAATCCTAAAATTCATATGGAACCAAAAAGAGCCCACATAGCCACAACAAGACTAAGCAAAAAGAACAAATCTGGAGGCATCACATTACATAATTTCAAATTATACTATAAGGCCATAGTCATCAAAACAGCCTGGTATCAGTATAAAAATAGGCATATAGACTAATGGAACAAAGTAGAGAATCCAGAAATAAATCCAAATGCAGCCAACTGATCTTCAACAAAGCAAACAAAACACCCTATTCAACAAACGTTGCTGGGATAATTGGCAACCCACATGTAGGAGAATAAAACTGTATCCTCATCTCTCACCTTATATAAAAATCAACTCAAGATGGATCAAAGACTTAAATCTGAGATCTGAAACCATAAAGATTCTAAAAGATAGCATTGGAAAAAAACCTTCTAGCCATTGGCTTCGGCAAAGACTTCATGACCAACACCTAAAAGCAAATGCAACAAAATCAAAGATAAATAAATGGGACTTAATTAAATTAAGAAGCTTCTGCACAGCAAAATAAATAATCAGCAGAGTTGACCATCCACAGAGTTGGAGAAAATCTTCACAATCTTTACATCCAACAAAGGACTAATATCCAGAATCTACAAATAACTCAAACAAATCAGCAAGAAAAAATCGAACAATCCCATCAAAAAGTGGGCTACAGACATGAATAGACAATTCTCAAAAGAAGATATACAAATGGCCAAGAAACATGAAAAAATGATCAATGTCACTAATTATCAGGGAAATTAAAAATCAAAACCACAATGCCACAAAACCACTTCACTCCCGCAAGAATGACCATAATCAAAAAATCCAGAAATAATAGATGTTGGTGTGGATGCAGTGAAAAGGGAACACTTCTACATTGCTGGTGGGAATGTAAACTAGGACAACCACTATGGAAAACAGTGTGGAGATTCCTTAAAGAAATAAAAGTATATCTACTGTTTGATTCAGCAATCTCACGAGTAGGTATCTACCCAGAGGAAAAGAAGTCATTATACGAAAAAGATACTTGTACATGCATGTTTATAGCAGCACAATTTGCAAACATATGGAACCAGCTTAAATGCCCATCAATGAGTGGATAATGTGGTATATATATAACATGGAATACTACTCAGTTATAAAAAGGAATGAAATAATGGCATTCATGGCAACCAGGATGGGATTAAAGACTATTATTATTATTATTATTATTATTATTATTATTATTTGAGATGGAGTTTTGTTCTTGTTGTCCATCCTGGAGTGCAATGGCACGATCTCAGCTCCTCCGCCTCCTGGGTTGCAATCTCCGCCTCCTGGGTTCAAGGGATTCTCCTGCCTTAGCCTCTCAAGTAACTGGGATTACAGGCACCCACCACCACGCCTGGCTAGTTTTTTGTATTTTTAGTAGAGACAGGGTTTCACCATGTTGGCCAGGCTGGTCTTGAACTCCTAACCTCAGGTGATCCACCTGCCTCAGCCTCCCGAAGTGCTGGGATTTCAGGCATGAGCCACCACACCTTGCCTGGAAACTATTATTTTAAGTGAAGTAACTCAGAAATGGAAAACCAAACATCATATGTTCTCACTTATATGTGGGAGCTAACCTATGAGGATGCAAAGGCATAAGAATGACACTCTGGGGACTCAGAGGAAAGGGTGGGGGTGGTAAGGGATAAAAGACTACACAATGGGTACAATGTACAGTGCTCAGGTGATGGGTGCACCAAAATCTCAGAAATCATCTCTAAAGAACTTATTCGTGTACCCAAATACCACCTGTTCCCCAAAAACCTATTGAAATAAAAAATTAAAAAATTTTTAAAATTAGAAATTCATAATGGAGGAAAGGGAAAGTAAAGGAGAAGAAGAAGCAGAGTAGAGGGATGGGAAAGAGTCAAGTCTTTTTCCAAGGAAAGAATTGATACAGATGCAATTAGGTATATGGGTTGGGAGACAAGAAGTTTGTGATTGTATTTTTCCTGTTAAATAGTGTTACAGGATCTTTGCAGCGTCGCTTTTCTGGTCAGAAACCTGTGGCTAGTGGCACCTTTGCCTGAGTTTTGCTTAGGCCCACTGGGCTCATTCTGCCCACTTTGCCTGGCAGACTGCACTCAGCTCACGCTACTGGTCTGGATCCCACGCCTGCCAAGGGAGTCTGCATGGAACAGCAAGGGGTGTGTGAGCAAGCATGGGGTCCAGCCACTGCACAGTCAGACATGCTAGCTGCTGCAGTGCGACAGGCAGCTCCAGGTGCCAGCACAGGTGCCAGTTCTTTGTGAGGCTGCAGCTGGACCAGGCACACTGCAAACAGCTTCCACAGCTAGCACTGGGAACACAGTGGCACCCAGAAGCTTGGAGATGCCAGGAACCACAGGGCCCCAAAGAGGCATTCACAGCCCTGGCTCAGAGAGCTCCCATGTCTAGGCTCCCCAAAGAGCTTCAGCTCTTCTTTTCTTCTCTTCACCCACAATGTGGCAAGCAAGGGATGTGTCTTAGCCCTGATTGTATTACAGCTCTTTTATCCTCATTCAGTGGGTCCCAAGTTCTTGTCCTGCACCCAGGAAGAATGAGGTACATGGATAAATGGAGGGCAAGCAAGATGAAGAGGAGCTTTATTGAGCAACAGTAGCTCAGAGGATGCCCTGGAGTGAGTAGTCCCTCTCTGCAGGTCGGTTGTCCTGTTGTCTCTGCAGCTCTCAGCAGACAGGCGGCCCTGGAATGGGTAGCTCCTCTCTGTAACCAGTCATCCTGACATCTGCTCAGCTCTGGAGCCCGGGGCTATGGACCTCAGAGGGGAGGAAGTGCACACACTAGTTGGTCCATGGGCAGCTGTGAGTGGGCCCAGAAAAGGTATCGCAAGTTCCCACTTCAGTTCGTGGGACTGGCAGCCTGGCCCCCAGCCTTCAGGCCACCCTCTTCCTCCAAGGAACGTGTCTGGCTCCTGCTGCCATTCATGGCATCCAGGCTATAGGTGCCAAGGGGTGCCTGCAGACAAGCACTGAGCTGCCCTCAGCCCTCCATCAGCTTCCCTCCTATGCTTGTCAGTGCCCAAAGTCCAGAGGGGGCCAAGGTGGCAGGGGGCTGGCATGTCAGCACTTACCCAAGTGTGTGCACACTCAGCTGGGCTGTGACAGTGGCCAGGCTTGGCCCTGACTTTGCTCCAAGATCAGAGTGGGTGCCAACAGTAGGAAGAAGCCAGTCAGTGGGAGCAGGCATTTCTGAGTTTGCGATGGCAGAAGGGGCCTTCGCAGGCCCCCAACAGTGCAGGGATGCCTGGGTCCACAGCCTCTGCAGTTTGGGTGGCTGCAACTGTGCCTGGGGGAGGGGGGGTGGGGCTCCTGCCTGCTCTGTGGAGCAGGAGGCCTGGGTCTGCAGCTGCAGTTTGGGCAGCTGCAGTAGCACCCAGGGAGCTCCCACCCCAACTCGAAAGGGGTAGGGCTCCCAGTTGTCCCCAGCTCCCACTGGTTCCACAGTGTGTGCAGCCCTGGCCACGCCTCCCTACTGCAGCCAGCGTGATGGTGGTGGCTGCTCCAGATGGCCCGCTACTGCCATCATTAGGGGTAGTTGATAAAGGAGACAGGAGTAGAGATTTGAAGAGAATGGAAAATACTTGAAATATTCACTGTAGAAAAGTGGGAAAATATGCTATATGGGGCTGTGTTGAGGGCCTGTTCTTAGTAACATTTAATCTAATAGAATATATATATTTTGAAAAAGCATTCATGGTGCTCCTGATAGATCCCCTGCTTCTCCGTCATGATCTGCTCCTCTAATTTCTTCTGAAACCCACCAAACAAAATAAACACTTTTTGATTTAAAATTTTTAATAAGGTAACTCATTCCATTCTTGGTTCCAGTTAGACCACTGAATGACTTTTGTGACCAAAACGGTGAGATTCTCACAAAATACCTGTTCCAAAAATGTTTGCTAGAGACTTCCCAGAACAAATTCCTGATGTCAGTGAGGAGACAGGAGTGCATGGGCAGTGCGATTGACGTGTCCTTTCCCTCCCAGTGAGATCATGTCTCATTTGGGATTGAATGACTGTCTGTGATCACATTAACAAAAATGCACATAAAATGCCCAGGGATTTTTCCTTTGTTCAATTTTGAAATTAAAACACATGTCATGTCTGCAAAATGAGCATTTCACCATGAAGATTTCTTTGATTATAACAGGGCTCAAAAGAGAATGCCTCTTCAGTTGGCTGTGTCATGTACCTTTCTGTGCCTCTGGAGTATCATATCTTAAATGTACGTTGGTCTAAACTCTAAAACGTAAAGTTCATGTCCAAAAACCTTGACCAAGTTACTAGCTGTAACTTGCCCTACCAGTAAAAGCCATTGACAATGCTGGGGCCAAAAAGCCTAATAGCCAATCATGATAGTTCTGAGATGCTTGATTTCTAATAAAGAAGAAAGTTGCTATCACCTAATTATGAAGACAGTGCCTTAATTCTTCGTACCACTTAATGCACATATTGTCACAGCAAAAGTATAAAAGATTGTTAATTTGGAAATATAAGTACCTATTTCGATGTAATAATAGTAATAATGATAGCTATTACTTACTGAATAACTATTACATGTTAGGACTTTGGTAATTGTCCTGCAGAAATTATGCTTTTGTTCTCAAACAACCCTATAAGGTAGGTGCTAATGTCACTATAACAATTTTTAAATAAGTAATTTAAGACTTAAATAAGTCTATATACTTTTCCAAACTCACAAGATGAATAAAAGATATTGGCAGAATTCAAATTGAAACAATCTAACATCAGAGACCATACATTTCTCAGTGAATAGGGCAAAATAGACCTAAGGAAATAGAATCATTTTGAACTTTCCACAGGTAAATGTCATATGACCTCTGAGTAGTTCCACAGAGAAAACAACCACCCAAATCAGACTGTATGCAGGACACTCACAAGCAGTGAGACTTTTGCTGAGATGAACTGGAAAGAGGAATGAGTAATATCAGCTTATCACAGATTTGATCTAGATCAAAGGACTCTTGACCCAGGTTTGAACCACTGTCAACACTTTTTCTGGCACCATATTTGATATTCAGTGGCCCTAGATGATTTCCTAATCCTGGGCAGGGTTAATCTTGCCACTTAAGAGATTATGTATAGAGATCCTAGTAAACACTGTGGAAATAGACAAAGACAATCTGATCTAGAAAAGGCAGAGGTTATTCATCCAGGGCTTACAAGGAAGTCAGGTACCATGACTTTTGTTTGGCAGAGACTCACAGACAGGCAGAGGAGTGGGAAAGCTTTACAGCAGAAAAAGAAGGAAAAGTTTCAGGTGTGCCCTGATGAAAAGCTGTTGGCCCAGGGAAGCTGGATGTGGGCTATGTAGAAGCCGGCATCTTCTATGATTGGTTTGGCAAGCATTTTTTCTTGCTCTGGTTGGTTCTGGATTAGAAGTGAGGGCAAACATTAGGAAAGTTGGGAGTCACTGACCAGGTTCTGACCAATTTGGGCCAATGGCTACAAAGGTTGTGGTTGGGCTTCCCGGGCTGGTTGCTGCAGAGATTATGGTCAAAGTTGTTTTGTCATATGTGGTCTGGCCAGTGTTTATTTGTATATTCAGCCTCTCAAGATAAACAACATAGTATGGTGGTAAATGCTATGTGGGTCAGCAACTTTACACAAATATGTTTCTTAAACCTATAGCCTCCACACCAATACTTATAAATTGAGCTATGTGAGAACTGAACAAACAAAAGTAAATTACTCAGATGCTTGCATGATAAATTGAATTTAAAAAAATATTTAATTGTTCTTTTTTTTCAGGGAAGCTTGGTTTTCTTAGAAGTCTATTAGCCAATATATTAAAGCTTTATTGATTTGATTGTAATTGAATCTCTCTGATCTTAACAAACCCTACTGTGACACTAAAGAAAAAAATCAAGTCCCTGACTTCCAGGAACTTGCAATGTAACAGATATAAACACATAGGAAATTGCTAGTGAATAGACAATTGTGAGGCAAGATTCGTTTAGAATCTAGACAGTGTTCATCCATGCTCCTCAGTCAGAAGAACTTTGCTTCTTACACTTCTTGTGAGAAAATCAATTGTCCCCTAGAGGACATGAACATTCCCTAGGGTAGGGTTGAAGAGACCTGAGCAGGCAGAGGGATCAGCAAACACATCCAAGGCCTAAAAGAGCTAGGGTCAGGGTAAGGGTTGCCAGATAAAATATAAGATGGCCAACTATAATAAATCTCAATTGCAGTGAATAATTTTTAGTATAAATATGTCCCCAAAATGTAACCAGGTGTCCTATATTTTTATTTGCTAAGTCTAGCCACACTGATAAGGACAAATTGTGTATAAAAGGGCCAAACTTGGAAGGCCAAATTTACTCAGGAAGTTTCAGGCTAAGGGGTACTGAACAGGAAATAAGAGACCAAGAGAAAGGCTAGAGAAGTTGAATAGACCTGGAACAGAGCAGAAAGAGTGAGGAAGGGTACAGCTGTGGAGATTGTGCACTGCACAACTCAAGACTACCACATGTAAAAGTAGTGGCTCTGGAGCTTTAAGACAATTATACCAACAGTGATGGAATGCCCAAGACTTTTTCACATTGACAGAGACCACAAAGTATAATATAGAGTAAAAGCAAGATTAAAACCCACCGTCTCCCCTCTCTCCTCACCCCCTCACCCCACATTCCACTGTAACTGGGGTTTTCAGTTGATCTGCTTTGTCTAAAAGCCTAAAAGAACCAGAAAGGTTAGGTTGGGGGCAATTATTTTATGAAATAGCTTTTAAAAGCAAAAGGAAATTTAAGAGTCTATAATTCCATTCTTTCTCAATTTTGAAAAACAAAGAGAAACAACAGAAACTTGATGATGAGTGGTGACATTTCACATTTCTATGTTTTTTGTAGGAAACCTGTATTACTTTTGTAAAGAGAAAAACATAAAATGTCACCTAGCACTTCATCTGCATGAAGCCCACAAAAGAAACAGGCTGCTAGATGAATATGTAGACTTCTAGGACTGGGAGGGGAGATAGCAAAGCAACTTTCCAGAAGTGAAAAGGCCAGAGGGACTGTGTCCTATGTGGAAGAGATGGTTTGAGGGCTGATAGGCCTGTGTCTTCATGTCTTTTAGCTTCCACTGAGTCTAGGCCTAGCTAAAGGGCAAGGAAAAGAGAAGGTTTTCTTTTAGGGAATAACCCAAGTAGACTTGCCTAGTGACAAGAGAGGAAAATGTCTCTGCTAAAAGAAACCAGAATAAGCAATTTATTTTTTAAAAATTGTATTCCTAAGTATCAAATTTAACCATAAGCTCTGCGGCCCAAAGGAGCTAGCAGCTGTTAGCAATCTAGCCTCTAATCAGATCAGCTGTGATCTGATTGGTGGCAACGCAGATGAAAAAGATATGATTTTCTTCAAACACTGACACATCAAAGATTTCTTTTTAAATTTGTATAAATTTAAGGAGTACAAATGCAGTTTTGTTACATGGATATATTGTGTAGTGGTGATTTCTTGATCATTGATGATTTCAGAAAAGAAATTTGGTTTTGCTTGGTGTTTATTTAAATTCTTGCTTTTTTAATATGATTAACCCAACTTACATGAAATCTTACTAACCTTATTTTTGTCATCTGTTCTCTTGAGGCTATCTATCCCTCCCTTATTTCTAAACAAAAATTAGTAAGTTTATATGATTATCTGGCTCATGTCTGATCTGACACAGAACTGTAGTGACCATGACATCTGTGATCATATTCTGCTCCCTTTGGAATTCCCCAAAACCTAGCACAGAAAAGGTACTAGACAAATATGTGCTGAATAAATGAAGAATGAATGAATGATTTTATTTTGACAAGAGGTAGTGTAGTCTTGTAACAGGAATCAAAATCCTTCCATTGTAATCATGATTCTGCCAGTAACTAGCTAGTTATGATACCTGTGGCAAATGCTATCTGAGCCTGTTTTTTTACAAGTAAAGGGATGAAATAAAAGCTACCTGACTGTACTGAGTAAAAAGTGCCATATGTTGACATTGGAGACTTTCTGATGAATTTCCGTGTAAGAGGTTGCATTCACTGCCCCGACTTTGGGTCAGAACTCATAAATCCTCTCCCTGTCCGTGCTATGTGTTATGTGTCGTTCTATCACAACTGTCTACGTTCATTAAAGAGAGATAAAATACGCATCATTTGCATTAAGCAGATGATACAGAACCACTGCTCAGAACAGTGAGAGAAGGAACAGGAAACACAGTCAGGGAAGCTAGTATTCCAACCTTAGGGCTTGAGCCCCAGTCAAAAACTCCATCTGCAAATAGCCACTGAGCCACAGAAACAGACAAAGCTGGAAGGCTGTGAGCACCATTTCCATCTCCCCTTCTCCAGCCTCAACAGCGTGAGTAGATGTTGGACTGCACAGCAGCAGCTCAGGCTTTCTGGGTCTACCAGGGGTGCCCACTTGCGGGGAGATTTCGAACACTTGAAGCAAGGATTATTTGCAAATAATATAAAAATAGAAAGAATGCAAGGAATGGTAACATAAATATCTCAAGCCAAGAGACGTTTGTTCATTTTAAGAAAACAACTCAAATAATACAAGGGCAAGGAACAACATGTAGCCAGGCTGTAGTTGAAAGTTATATAATCTTTGTCTTGAAAGTTAGAACAAGCTTTGTCTAGGAGGGCAGAGCCATATGATAAAGTCAGTGGTCACCTGGGCCCATGGCCCATACCTTCAGTAGGAACCCATGTAGGGAATATGTAAAAGGGATTCCAGACAGAGAGGTATGGGTAGCCAGGCAGCCCAGCCAGACTTTGTTGTCGGAAGATCTGGCTTCTAGACATAGCTCTGCCACTTAGCTGTGTAATCTTAGGCACACATCTTCACCAATTCTCATTTTCCTTAATGTGTAATGGGGATGATAATGGGACCCAGTTGGGAGACTTACAAGGAAGATTAAATCATATATATAGTGTTCATCATAATCCCAGTTCATAGTAAGCTCTCAATAATTACAGATTATTATTACAATTACTGTAACTGTAAAACCCATGCAAATTTATGAGTATCAAGATTGTTCAGCTGGGCATGGTGGCCCATGCCTGCAACCCTAGCACTTTGGCAGGAGGATTGCTTGAGGCCAGGATTTCAAGACTAGCCTAGGGAACTTGGCAAGACCCCATCTCTACAAAACATTTTTAAAAATTAGTCAGGTGTGGTGGCTATAGTCCCAGCTACTCAAGAGGCTGAGGTGGGAGGCTCGCTTAAGCCCAGGTGATTTGAGTCTGCAGTGAGCTGTATTTACACCACTGTACTCCAGCCTGGGTGCCAGAGCAAGCCCATGTCTCAAAAGAGGCCGGGCACGGTGGCTTACACCTGTAATCCCAGCACTTTGGGAGGCCGAGGTGGGTGGATCACGAGGTCAGGAGATCAAGACCATCCTGGCTAACACGGTGAAACCCATCTCTACTAAAAGTACAAAAAAAAATTAGCCAGGCATGGTGGCAGGCGCCTGTAGTCCCAGCTACTTGGGAGGCTGAGGCGGGAAAATGACATGAATCCAGGAGGCAAAGCTTGCAGTCAGCCGCGATCACGCCACTGCACTCCAGCCTGGGTGACAGAGCGAGCCTCCATCTCCAAAAAATAAATAAATAAAATAAGATAAAGTTTTTTAAAAAACAAGAAAAAGAAAAAATATTAATTTATTTCTCTGCCTCAGTATTTGCATTTTAACAGTGGGTTTTTCAAAAAAGCAAAATCATCCAAGTAAGAACTACTCGTTACTCTGAGATTATGTTCTTCCCGAGTTTTGGTGGTTGAAATATTCTTTCTTTAATGAAATGCTACTGGATACTTAATGCTATCACTAGACAAAATAAAAAGCAATCAACTCTAAGTCAGTTGCCACAAATAGAAAATTTTACCAGTCTGTGGAATACAAATGTCTTGGAGCCACTGGAGTCATGGCAAGGTGGAAAAGAAATGTTGGGTCACATTTCATCTTGTATCATCCTCCAAATACCATTACAGTTTGGAACATTCTCTTAGCCTTGAATGAGGAGTTGGGAAGAAAAGGGAACGAGAGGATATCAGTTCCTCAACATGTCCTACCTTTGCATTAGAGGTCTATTTTCAAACAAGTTTTACGTTAAGTTATTGTCTCTCAGCTACCCTTCTCTATACACTGGTGCAATGCAGGCCTGGGACTCAAAACGCCATTTTTAGCTTTGCCAGCTGCTCCAGTGAGGCTCTGTCACTAGAGGATGTTACAGAGGGAGACAGCCAGGCTGAAGGAGAAAGGACAGGTTCCTTCCAGTTTGTTCCCTGTAGGCTTGTCAGCTTGTGATTTCTGTAAGATCACTCCAGCATTGCTGCTTCACCCATGCCGTTCTGATCCACTTTGCAGTTTTTCCAACTTTTGCAAAAACAGCTTCATCATGCCCCCACCTCATAGACACCAGTGAGTTATCAATAGCGCCCTGTCCTCAAAGGTTTGGGTAGCAGGCCCCCAGGGCTGCTTATCCCAGCTCACAGACAGTGCAAGCTATGGGGCCCTTTCTCAAAGTTTCTAACTTTTACTAAATCCAAGCACTTCCCTCTGCTACCCCCAGCCCCAGGAGTGGTAGCTGCTTCCTGCAGTTGCTACCTCCACATTGCTTTCATTGTTGTTTGTTTGTTTGTTTTTTAATTTAATCCTTTCAGTTACCTGGTTACCAACCCTTCCTTAAAGTCTATGTTCAAGTAACTGGTGTAGTTTCTGTTTCTTGCTTGGACTCTGATAGAGTATGTATAAATCTATTTTCAAGAAAGCTTTACTTTTTTCAAATTTGCCTACTAAAGGGTTTATTTTCAGCCTTAAACAATAATTGTAAGGATGTCTTCTAGACTACTCCAAAATAACCAATTAAAAAAATACAACAACTTCCAAGGAACACACAATTTATTTTGAAAATAACATTTTCAAAGTTATTCTTTGGATATTGAAAAGCAAGTAAGTCCTATCCAACCCAAAATAAACCTACTAGTTCTTTTCTTCCAAGGAGAGAGAGAGAGAGAAGTTAATTTTTATTTGTATAAATTTAGGGAGTACAAGTGTAATTTTGTTACATGGATATATTGAGTGGTGGTAAAGCCTGAATTTGTAGTGTATTCACTGCCAGAATAATACACATTTTACCCCCTAAGTAATTTCTTACCCTACACTTTCTTCCCACCTTCCGAATCTCTAGTGTCTATCATTCCACACTGTATGTCCATGTGTACACGTTATTTATCTATTACTTGAAACTGTCTTTCTGTTTATCAGGAAGTATATTTTAAGCTGAAACATATAAGCACCGGTCTGATAAAATTTGGAGGGATGTTCATGTATGCGAAAGTGTGTTTAGTCCAGAGAATTTTCTCTGCCCCAGAATTTACATACCTCACTCTTTGCTATGTTCTTGTCATCACAAAGCATTTCTCTATTATTCAATAGGCAGAAAAGTTCACACTAATGATGATCAAAGGCAGGAAATGGAGGCATAAAGGGCTAGGGCTAAGAACCAACTTTTATGAAGTACTTGCTCTGTTCCGGGTGCTATCTCATGTATCTTTTCCAGCAACCCAACATTGTAGAGATTGATAGTCCCATCTTACAGATGAGCACAGCGGGACTTACAGGCATTAAATAACTTGTTCTGCAGTGTGGAATAAGCGTCAGAGCAGAGCCAGGATTCAAAAACAGCCCTGCTACCTTCAAATTTTCTTGTCTCTTTTTTATTTTTTTATGTTTTTATTTTTTTTAGAAAACACTACCTTGCATCCGTAGGACCCATGAGCATGAAGGAAGGACATATGACTGCTTGCCTGTCAATTCTGGGAATGAAGTGAAATGCTGTGAACAGTTACGTATTTGCTGCCTGTATTAGTCAGGGTTCTCTAGGGGGACAGAACTAATGGAATATATACATATATATATATATAAAGGGGAGTTTATTAAGTGTTAACTCACGCAGTTACAAGGTCCAAAAATAGGCTGTCTGTAGGCTGAGGAGCAAGGAGAGTCAGTCCCAGTTCCAAATCTGAAGAACTTGGGAGTCTGATGTTTGAGGACAAGCAGCATCCAGCATGGGAGAAAGATGTAGGCTTGGGGGAGCTAGGTCAGTTTCTCTTTCCACATTTTTCTGCCTGCTTATATTATAGCCATGCTGGCAGCTGATTACACTGTGTCCACCAAGATTAAGGGTGGGTCTGCCTTTCGAAGCCCACTGACACAAACATTAATCTCCTTTGGCAATACCCTCACAGACACACCCAGGATCAATTCTTTGTATCCTTCAATCCATTCAAGTTGACACTCAGTATTAACTATAACAAGTCCACACCTTGTCAACTTGAACCCATACACATCTCCTGAGATCATACATAATCTCCAAATAAAGACAATAATAAGGTCATAATTATGCCTAACATAATACAACTATCCTTCACACAACCGGAAACACACCAATCCCCAAACCAAATACTATTACATAAAGTTAATGCTTAAATGCTGATATGAAGTCCATAAATCTATGTCACATGATAAAGGAGAAAGGAAATAAAATGAAGATTTTTTAGTACAAATGTATACATGCACAAACATGTTTTTAACAAAAGAAGGAGGAAATACTCATAACAATTACAGTCCTCGTTTCTGCAGCTGGTCACATGGTCACAACTGGTATTGATGACTCCCTTGTTCTACTACCCATTCTGTATTGCCTTTGCCTTCAGCAAGCACCTCAACAGATTGTGTTTTTTTTACCTGGTGGAGTGACCCAAACCTTCATTCCTGAAGGGACTGGATCATTTGTAGTCCTGCCTGGATTGGGCTGTTGTAATTTCCCATGCTGTGTGGAATACCATGACAGTGTATAAGGCATTCTGTGAGTTCACAGATGGTAGTCTTCGCAGAAGCACTGCATGCAGAATAGGCAAACCCCCATCTAGAGTAAGTGTCTATTCCAGTGAGGACAAACCTCTGCCCTTTCCATGATGGAAGACCTTAATCCCAGGGCATGGTAATACTAAGAGATGCCCTAATGATCTCCTGTATTTCATGCATACTCTTCCTTACCTCCATTGTGGAGTAGGAGACTGATTTCATCTTGATAGTCTGGGTCAATCACTCCAGTCAACACTATAACTCCCTTCTTAGCCTATTGACTTAAAGGTGGGAGGAGCCCAAAGTGTCCCAGTGGCAGTCTTAACTTCCAGTTTAATGGAATCATTGTTGTGTCTCCTGGTGGCAGTGTTTCTTCCTCTGGAACTAAGACCTCTAGGCCAGTAGAACATAATGTTGCGGGAACAGGAAGCTAAAATTTTACTAGTGACTCACTAAGGGTGATGGTGAGTGGTGTCACTTCCACTTCCACACCTTGATTCCTGGACCCATGAATCCTGGCTATGGGAGATACAGTACCATATATTGGGCATTGATTCAGAGGATACACAGCCTTCTGGAGAACTTAGTCCTAGCCCTGCAAAGTGTTGTCACCTAGTTGGCATTGTAATTGTGACTTCAAAAGGCCATTCCACCATTCTATCAATCCAGCTGCTTCAGGATGATGGGGAACATGGTAGGATTAATGACTTCCATGAGCATGAGCCCACTGCTGTACTTCTTTAGCCAAATAGTAAGTGCCTTGGTCAGAGGCAATGCTGTGTGGAATACCATGATGGTGGATAAGGCATTCCATGAGTCCACAGATGGTAGTCTTGGCAGAAGCATTGCATGCAAGATAGGAAATCCTATATCTGGAGTAAGTGTCTATTTCAGTGCAGACAACCCTCTGCCCTTTCCATGGTGTAAGAGGTCCAGTATAATCAACCTGCCACCAGGTAGCTGGCTGATCACCCCGAAGAATGGTGCCATATTGAGGGTTCAGTGTTGGTCTCTGCTGATGGCAAATTGGTCACTCAATAGTGGCCATAGCCAGGGCAGCCTTAGTGAGCAGAATGTTGCTGAGCCCATGCATAACCTCCATCCCTGCCACCATGGCCACTTTGTTCATGGGCCCATTGGGTGATGATGGGGTAGCTGGGGAAAGAGGCTGAGTAGTGTCCACAGAATGGGTCATCTTATCCTCTTGATTACTAAAATCCTCCTCTGCTGAGGTCACCTGTTGGTGAGCACTCAGATGAGATACAAATATCTTCACAGTTTTTGACCACTCAAAGAGGTCCATCCACATACCTCTTCCCCAAATTTCTTTGTCACCAATTTTCCAATCATGCTTCTTCCAATTCCCTGACCATCCAGCCAAACCATTGGCTATGGCCCATGAATCAGTATATAATCGCACAACTGGCCATTTCTCCTTCCATGCAAAGCACACAATCAGGTGCACTGCTTGAAATTCTGCCCACTGGGAAGATTTCCCTTCATTGCTGTCCTTCAGAGATGTCCTAGAAAGGGGCTGTAATGCTGCAGCTGTCCACTTTTGGGTGGTGCCTGCATATCGTGCAGAACCATGTGTGAACCAGGTCCTAGTCTTCACTTCCTCTGTCAACTGATCATAGGCAACTCCCCATGAGGCTATTGAGGCAGGCTCGGGGAGAGAAGGTAGGATGGCAGGAATGGAGACCATGGGCAGTTGAGTCACTTCCTCATGTAAAAGTAACTTACTTGTCCTTTAGGACATGCTCAAGCCTGATCACATATTTACCACTTTCATTTGATGATGAAATGCTGCTGTGCATGACCAACTTTATGGCTAGATGAGTCAGAAAGCACCCAGTTCATGATAGGCAGTTTAGGATGCATGGTGACTTGATGACCCATAGTCAAACGTTCCGTTTTCACCAAAGCCCAGTAATAGGCCAAGAGCTGTATCTCAAAAGGAGAGTAGTTATCTGCAGAAGATGGCAGGGCCTTGCTCCAAAATCCTAGAGGCCTCCACTGTGACTCACCTATGGGAGCCTGCCAAAGACTCCAAACAGCATCTCTATCTGCCACTGACCCCTCAAGTACCATCGGATCTGCTGGGTCATATGGCCCAAGTGGCAGAGCAGCTTGCACAGCAGATGGGACCTGTTGCAGAGCCTTCTCCTGGACCCCACTCAAAACAGGCAGCCTTACAGGTCACTTGATAAATGGCCTGGAGTAGCACACCCAAAGGAGGAATGTGTTGCCTCCAAAATCCAATGAGACCCATTTGGCTTTGCACCTCTTTCTTGGTTATAGGAGGGGCCAAATGCAGCAACTTATCCTTCACCTTAGAAGGAATATCTCAACAGGCCACACACCACTGGACGCCTAGAAATTTTGCCGAGGCAGAAGATCCCTGAAAGTCAGATTTATTTCCCATCCTCTGGCACACAAATGTCTCACCAATGATTCCAGTGCATTTGCTACTTCTTACTCACTGCATCTAGTCAGCATGTCATCAATGTAATGGACCAGTGTGATATCTTGTGGAAGCAAAAAGTGATCAAGATCTCTGCAAGTAAGATTATGACACAAAGCCAGAGAGTTGATACACCCCTGAGGTAGGACAGTAAAGGTATATTGCCTACCTTGCCAGCTGAAGGCAAACTGGCCTTGTGAACAGGAATGGAGAAAAAGGCATTTGCCACATCAATGGCTGCATACCAGGTACCAGGAGATGTGTTAATTTGCTTAAGCAATGAAACCACATCTGGTACAATAGCTGCAATTGGAGTCACCACTTGGTTAAGCTTACGATAATCCACTGTCATTCTCCAAGATCTATCTGTCTTCTGTACAGGCCAAATGGGAGAGTTGAATGGGGATGTGGTGGTAATCACCACCTCTGTATCTTTCAAGTCCTTGATGGTGGCACTAATGTGATATTAGTTTTTGTGATGTGATATTGTTTTTGATTTACTATTTTTCTAGGTAGAGGCAGCTCTGATGGCTTCCATTTGACCCTTTGCCCTATAATAACTCTCACCCTACTAGTCAGGGAGCCAATGTTGGGGTTCTGCCAGCTGCTAAGTATGTCTATGCCAGTTATGCATTCTGGCAATAGGGAAATTACCACAGGATGAGTCCAAGAGCCCACTGCACCCACTATAAGTCAGACCTGAGTTAAAACTTCATTAATTACCTGACCTCTATTAGCCCTACTTTAACTGGAGGATCACAATGATGTTTTGCGTCCCTGGAATCATCAGCTCAGAGCCAGTGTCCTGTAGTCCCTGAAATATCTGATTATTTCCCTTTCCCCAATGCACAGTTACCACGGAAAAAGGCCAGAGGTCTCCTTGGGGAAGGATGGGAGAAAGATTTACTGCATACATTTTCGGTAATGTAGTGGGGTCCTTCCTCAAGTGGACATGACCTCCCCTTCATTCAAGGGGTTCTGGGTCTGTAAATTGACTTAAGTCTGGAAATTGATTGAAGGGCCATGATTCTCTGTTTTTGTTATTCAAATTTAAATAAGTCTTTTGTCCATTTGACCTAGAAGTTTTCTGCTTATATAAATTAAGTAGGAAAGCAGTAGGCTTCCTATCAATTTCACTTCCAGGAACACTGTGATTAATTAGCCAATGCACAGAGCCCTACACCAGTCAGACTATTCTTTTGTTTCTGCCATCCATTATGGTAGCTATGCCCAACTTGCCTTCAATGGTTGGGTGCTGCCACTTGGTCCCTGCCACCTTGGGATCCAATTATTCCCATTGTATTTAAATTTTGTAGTTGAGTGACTGTGGTTCCCACTGTTAGCTCTGACATACAGAGAAGAGCAATATTACAGCGTTCTTTAAAATGTAGGTGCTGCCCTCACAAATCTATTTCACAAGGCATCGGTCAAGGGTGTATCTTCTGGACCCTCCCAGCTAGGATGAGTAGGTCTAAAGTGACTAATCCACTCCACCATCCCAATCTCCCTAAGCCTTTGGATCCCTTCCTCTACATTAAACTAAAGGAGATCAGGCATTTCCAGCTCATTCACAGTGGGCCATCTTTTTATGCATATTTCAGCTAACCAAGCAAAGAAATTATTAGAACCCTTTTAACTCCTTGAGCTGCAACATTAAATGCAGAGTCCCTACTTAGTGAGCCCAAATCAATAAATTCATCCTGATCCAACTCTGTGTTCTTTCCACCATTATCTCACACCCTTAATATCCATTCCCATGCCTGTTCTCCAGATTTCTGTTTATGTAAATTAGAAAACTCAAGCAGTTCTTTTCAAGCATAGGGCACCTCCTCATGGGTCACAATCTCAACCTCACCTTTAGGGGCCCACCAGGACTTTAGTCTAGTTAGAGGTCTAGAAGCAAAACAGGGGTGTTAGTAGTGGCTACTGAGGAGAATCAACATTATTTTGCCTGGCAACTGCCCGTCAGGGGAGGCTATCACTGTTGTCTCAGGCAAGGCAGGGTTTATCTCCTCAGACAAAGGTGGAAAGGCTGATGGCAGCATGGGATGGGGAGGGGATGTTGCCACTACTGGGGATGGGAAAGCTGTTTCTTCTAGCAAAAAAGTTTCATCAGAGTTTACAAACTCAGTGTCCCCAGCTTCATCAGCGTCCTCCCAACATCCCCATTCCAAGTTGCAGGCTCCCATTCTTTTCCAATAAATGCCCTCACTTTAACAATAGACACATGGTGAGGCTGTGAATGTACCTTTCATTGCAAGTCAGCCACTTGCATGATAAGAGCTTGTGTCTGTTTTTCCACAATTTCAACTCTTTCTCTATAAGAGATAAGACTCTCACTCAGAGCAATCTTAGCAGATTTGAGGCTCAGTATCAGCTTCTGAAGCTAGGAGACAGAATCCCTGAGTTCAACATTTTCTTTCATCACTTTGTCCACTGAACTTAGGAGCAAACAACCAGCTTCATTGTGTTCTTTGGTTCTCCACATATGGTCAAAAGTATTATGTATAGAGTCACTAAACTCCTTGCCTCTCATGAGTGATGAATCAAGAGTGGCAAATGCATTTATTTTGCATAACTCTCTACAGTTCACACCAAGGACTATCAGTGTTCTCTATAATATTAGAAGTAGAGTCCATAGCATTTTGGGGTCTAATCATATTAAGCAGCCAACTCCAGAAAACCCCAAAACAATGAAAGAACTCCATTCCTAATATTCTTAACATTTTCCTGCCTGCTCATATTCTAGCCACGCTGGCAGCTGATTAGATTGTGCCCACCCAGATTAAAGGTGGGTCTGCCTTTCCCAGCCCACTGGCTCAAATGTTAATCTCCTTTGGCAACACTCTCACAGACACACCCAGGATCAATACTTTGTATTCTTCAATTCAGTCAAGTTGACACTCAGTATTAACCCATCACTCTGCCTACATGAGTGGAAGTCCAATAATTGTTCTATTTATCACATTAGTTTCCTTTCTCCTCTTTTCTGCTCACAGCCTGCAATCAGGACACGAGGCTCCAGACCATAAAATCTCCCTGAAAACCTAAGAGCAATCAATACCTGTATAGTGAGAGTGATCCATCTTTTTATAGTTTTCTAGTACTTCTGTAATGCTGCTTAGCATATGAAGAAGACCTCTGTAAGGGAAGCTCTGCTGAGAAAAAAATAATAATAAAGAAATATAGATTTGGACATAGATATTGATGTAGATAAACATTTCTCTGACAAATTTTGGAGAAGGGGAGAAAAGTGCAAGACTGGTAAAAAGTGTCAGTGCTGAAAACCTTGTAAGCAGGAATGAAAAAGAATTGTAAATAACAGAGCCTAAATGAGTAAGTCTTTGTCAGTTTCCCATCCCACAGCTGCTTAAGGGAAACTAGTCTTTCCTAATACGAGAAGAGATACAATTTCTCAATCTACAGATTATTCCACATCCTGAGTTTGCCTGGGTCAAGGATTCTCCATAAGCATGATCTTACGACTAACTTTACACTGATATAGAATGACACTACAGGAAAGGAAGGTCAGTGCTATGGTGCAAGCAACAATTTCTTATCACAGTTTTCGGAAAAGATGATTTGTTGCCAATTTAATTTCCTTTAAGTGCAATCTCTGTGTCAGGGGACCAGTCTGAGACAGGACTTTTGAAATAACCAGAGTTTACCCTCAGCACTCCTTCCTGCCATTTCTCTGCTCCTTTCCCTTTTTCAGGTGGCTGTGGCTCTGAGACTACCTCCTAGCTGAGAAGTTGCCACACTCTAACATTGCCTCCTGTGCCACACTCCATCTTCTGCTTCATTTTCTCCTACTTCAACTGCCTCATGCTATTCACACATACTCATTCAGAGTATAATGTATACAAGTCACCAAGAAAATCCCAAGGATATAGGAAAACAAGGTCTCATGGTCAAGTTATGAAAACTTACAATGCTCTATGCTCCTTTTTGCCATTGCTCTGACAGGTGAATAAACAATATGATCTGCTAATCTATGTTATGATATGAATGATACCATACTCTACAAGCCGAGGAATATCTCTGAAACCACCTATGCAAAATTGTGTCAGAAAGAGAAACCTGACATAGTTGACATCATCTTGTTTCTAACCTCCAAGATGTCGTTGGTCATACCTGGATATAGGCTAAGCTAACTCTGGGAGGAGTTTAATTTATAGTTTAACCTTAAAGCAAGAATAATAATAGCCCTTCCCAAAACTAAACCCCCTTTGTAAAACTAACAAAAGGCCAAGGTTAGGATTATGAGAGTAACGCAAAATTTTCTTCTTGGTCACTTTGGAAGCCAGGAACCTCTGGCTGGTGATGCACCACCTGGGCATCACTCAGCCACACTACCTGCTGCTGGAGATGGCCTTTACCTGCTGCAGGAGCTGGCCTGCCTACTCAGCCCACCCAGGCCAAGTCTGGCTTATACAATGGTTCCCAAGTTATTGTCCCGCACCCAAGAAGAATGATGATGCGCTGATATTCGAAGAGTGAGCAAGATGGGGAGTTTTATTGAGTGATGAAACAGCTTTCAGCAGAGAGAGGATGTGGGAGTGGTTCCCCTCTCCGAAGGTGGGAAGTCCCCCTCAATATGCCTGAGTCTGGGGGCTTTTTATGGGCTCAGAATGGGGAAGGGGCAGGCCTAGGTAGTATTGGAAAGGCAACATTGATTGGTTAAAAGGCATTACTCAGAAAGAATCAATCAGGAAAGTGCAGGCAAACAGGAACAGAAGTTCTCCCTCTGGGTTGCGGATTTCATTCGGGACCAGCAGTCTGGTTTTTCAGCCTTCAGGTTGTTTTTGGCTTGAAGGTGGGGTTTCACTGGGGACCCACCCCATCTGCCTAGGCATTTGGCTGCCTCCTGTCGCCATAGAGAGGGTCCTGAATTCTGCTAAGATGTAGGCATAAACGATTACCAACCATTGTTCCAGAGGTCACAAGATTTGTAACTTCCCTGGTTACTCCTGTGGATAACATCATTATTGTAGAAACTAAGATTGGTCTTTTGAGATTTTGTTTCATACTTTTGCATTTCTGATAACTGGCTGACTGGCTGCCTCCGAGTGGGGGCCACAAGACTGGTTGAAATCTGGTTCATGGATCCAGGTCAGAACACACAACCCATGATTCAACCAGTCTGTGGCCCCCACTCAGCGGCTGGCTCAGTTCAGGAGGACTCTTTTCCACACCCAAATGATTGCATCCCCAACCAATCAACATTGGTTGATTGCCCCATTCTCTACCTCCTGCCCCCCAAGCAATCCTTGAAAAACCCTAACCTCCAAGGCTTTGAGGAGACAGATTTGAGTAATAACTCCATCTTCCATGTGGCTGGCTTTGCATTAATCAAATTCTTTCTCTACTGCAATACCATGGTCTCAGTGAGCTGGTTTTGTCTGTGATGCAGGCAGGAAGAACTCATCAGGTGATTACATCTTCATTTTAAGAGAATCCTCAGAGATAGAAAATTCATCCCAAGAGGATGATTCCCCTAATGGTGGAAATTTTGGTAGGCAACAGGCAGTGGGGGAGATATGCTGGGACCAGAGTTACCCTTCAGACTACACTCTGAAGATAATTATTTACATCAAGTCGGACTGGCAAGTGGTCTCCACAAAACATGGAAATTTTGGCAGGGTGTGGTGGCTCACGCCTGTAATTCCAGCACTTTGGGAGGCCGAGGTGGGCAGATCATGAGGTCGAGAGATTGAGACCATCCTGGCCAACATGGTGAAACCCCATCTCTACTAAAAATACAAGAATTAGCTGGGCGTAATGGCACACGTCTGTAGTCCCAGCTATTTGGGAGGCTGAGGCAGGAGAATCACTTGAATCCGGGAGGCAGAGGTTGTAGTGAACCGAGATTGCACCACTATTACACTCCAGCCTGGTGACAGAGGGAGACTCTGTCTCAAAAAAACAAACAAAAAAAAATGGAAATTTTCTAATAAAAATACATTGGCTAGATCAATAGGAAAAAAATAGGTAAACAGAGGAGAAGCTATATAATTGATAAATGGACAGATGACCTGAAAGTTTACTGATGATTACTTACATGATATCTTATTACCTATTTAATATAAAAAAAATTGTTAACAGGCATTGGAGAACTAGCAAGACAAATAGACAACACTAAAGGCATCCTGGATACAGATATTGAAGAAAGCAGCTATCATCACTAGGGCTGGGAGAACAAAGAAACAAAAAAAGAGAAGATCCAAATAAGCACAATCAGAAATGACAAAGATGACATTACAACTTATCCCACAGAAATACAAAATATCCTTAGAGACTTATGAACATCCCTATGCACACTAATTAGAAAATTTGAAGAGACTGATACATTCCTTGAAACACACATTCTCCCACAATTGAACCAGGAAGAAAGTGAAACCTGAAGAGACCAATAACAAATTCTTAAATTCAATTAGTAATAAAAAAAAAAAAAAAAACCTACCAACCGAAAAAAGCCCTGGACCAGATGGAGTCACAACTGAATTCTACCACACATACAAAAGAGAATTTGATACCAATTCTACTGAAACTATTCTAAAAGATCAAGGAGAAGGGGCTTCTCCCTTACTTGTGTTACAAAGCAAACATGATCCTAATACCAAAATCTGGCAGAGACACACTGGAAAAAAAACTTCAGGCCAATATCTGTGATGAATGTAGACACAAGAGTCCTCAACAAAATACTGGCAAACAGAATCCAACAGCACATCAAAAAGTTAATTTGCCATGATCAACTAGGCTTTCTTCCTGCAACGCAAGGTTGGTTAAACAAACAAAGATCAATAAATGTGACTCACCATATAAACAGAAAAAAAATTAAAACCATATGATCATCTCAATAGATGGAGAAAAAATTTTTCATGAAATCTGTATGAGTCCATTTTCATGTTGCTGATATAAACATACCCAAGACTGGGTAATTTATAAAGAAAAAGAGGTTTAATGGACTCACAGTTCCACGTGGCTGGGGAGGCCTCACAATTATAGCAGAAGGTGAAAGGCACGTCTTACTTGGCGGCAGACAAGAAAGAATGAGAGCCAAGTAAAAGGGGTTTCCCCTTATAAAATCATCAGATCTCATGAGACTTATTTACTACCACCAGAACAGTATAGGAAAACTGACCCCATGATTCAGTTATCTCCCACTGGGTCCCTCTCACAACATATGGGATTATGGGAGCTACAATTCAAAATGAGATTTGTATAGAAACACAGACAAATCATATCAAAATCCAATATCTTTTCATGATAAAAACCCTTAATAGGCTAGGCATTGAAGGAACATACCTCAAAATAATAAGAGCCATCTATAACAAACCCACATCATACTGAACAGGCAATAGCTGGAACCATTCCACTTGTGAACTGGTACAAGACAAGGATGCCCACTCCTATTCTACATAGTACTGGAAATCCTAGCCAGAGCAATCAACCAAGAGAAAGAAATAAAAGGCATCCAAATTGGAAAAGAAGAAGTGAAACTATCTCTGTTTGCTGATTATTTGATTCTATATTTAGAAAACCCTAAAGACTCTGCCAAGAGGGTCCTAGAACTGATAAATGACTTCAGTAAAGTTTTAGGATATAAAATCAATGTACAAAAATCAGTAGTATTTCTATACACCAATAAAATTCTAGCCGAGCGCCAAATCAGGAACACAATCCCATTTACTATAACCACACAAAAAGACTGAAATACCTAGGTATGCATCTAACCCAGGAGTTGAAAGAGCAATACAAGGAGAACTACAAAACACTGCTAAAAGAAATCAGAGACAGCACAAATGAATAGAAAAATATTCGATGGTCATGGATTAGAAGAATCAATATCATTAAAATGGCCATGCTGCCCAAAGCAATTTATAGATTCAATATTCCTATCAGAATAGAAAGAAAAACATTCTAAAATGTATGTCAAACCAAAAAAGATCCTGAATAGCCAAAGCAATCCTAAGTAAAAGAACAAAGTTGGAGGCATCACATTACCCAACTTCAAACTATACTATAAGTTTACAGTAACCCAAACAGCATGATACTGGCACAAAAATAGACACATAGACCAATGAAACAGAATAGAGAACCCAGAAATAAAGCTGCACACCTACAACCATGTGATCTTCAACAAAGTCAACAAAAATAAGCAATGGGGAAAGAACTCCCTATTCAATAAATGGTGCTAAGATAATTGCCTAGCCATACACAGAAGAATAAAGCTGGACCCTTACCTTTTACCGTGTATAAAACTTAGTATCTAAGGGTAAGACTTCAAACTACAAAACCTATAGAAGAAAACCTAGGAAATACCCTTCTCAATATCAGCTTTGGTAAATAAATTATAGCTAAGTCTCCAAAACTGAAAATTCATTAAGCAGGACCTAATTAAACTGAAGAGCTTCTGCACAGCAAGAGAAATTATCTCAGACACTTTTCAAGAAAAGACATACAGGTGGCCAACAAACATATGAAAAAAAATGCTCCACATCACTAACCATCAGAGAAATGCAAATCAAAACAGCAATGAGACACCATCTCACACTAGTCCAAATAGCTATTATATTGTTAAAAAGAAAAAAAAAAAAAAAAAGCTGAAGAGAAAAGGGAATGTTTATATACTTTTGGTAGGAATGTAAATTAGTTTGGAGATTTCTCAAAAAACTTAGAACTACCATTCAACCTAGCAATTCCATTAGTGGGTATATTCTGAAGGAATATAGGTCATTATACCAAAAGACACATGCACTCACATGTTCATCACTGTGCTATTCACCATAGCAAAGTCATGGAATCAGCCTAGATGCCCATCAATTGTGGATTGGATAAACAAAATGTGGTATGTACACCATGAAATACTACACAGCCACAAAAAAAGAATGAAATCATGTCCTTTGCAGCAACATAGATGCAGTTGGAGACCATTATCCTAAGTGAACTAATAAAGGATCAGGAAACCCTTACTGCATGTTCTCGCTTATAAGTGGGAGCTAAACACTGGGTACACATAGACATAAAGATGGGAACAACAGACACTGGGGACTACTAGAAATGGGAGGGAAGGGAGGGGCATGGGCTGTAAAACTAACTATTGGGTACTATGCTCACTACCCAAGTGACAGGATAATTTCCATACTCCAAATCTCAGTATCACACAATATGCCTATATAACAAACCTGCATATGTACCCTCTGAATCCAAAATAAAAGTTGAAAAAAAAATAGAAAAAAAGAATTTGGATATTAAATTTTAGAAGTTTAAAAGAAGAGCCCTTTAGGGCACAGAAATTATATTAAAAGACTTGTACTTAAAAAAAGGCAAGCATTCTTTAATAATAATAAGTATTGACATACAGTCCTACCACTTAGACAATCTCTGATGGTATACTAGTGATTAAAAATGATATATTCATGGTTTAAAATGGTTTAAAAATTCAAACTACATAGATTGATATAAAATGAAAATTAATGCATCCTTATCAAAACTTTAGATTAAAAGAACTTAAGAAACATATTGACAAACAATAAAGTGTATGGATTTAGATTCAAGCAAAGTAACTATTAAAATTATGGCCAATGAGTCATGCCTGTAACCCCAGCACTTTGGAAGGCCAAGGCAGGAGGATCACTTGAGCTCAGGAGTTCAAGACCAGCCTGGGCAATATAGTGACCTCATCTCTACAAAACAAAACAAAGCCAGGCATGGTGATGTGCACCTGCAGTCCCAGCTACTCAGGATGCTGAGGTTGCAGTGAGCCATGATCATACCACTGCACTACAGCCCAGGCAACAGAGCAAGACCCATTTCAAAAACAAAAAAGGAAACAAAAAATATTTATGACATATCTGAAAATATTTGAGCACTGCAATTGAAAATTGATAATATTCAGGAAATGGTACTAATTTTTAGATGTGACATATTTCAGTTATGTTTTGTTTTGTTTGTTTGTTTAGACAGGGTCTCTTTCTGTTGCCCAGGCTGGAGTGCAGCATCGCAATCATAGCTCACTGTAAACTTGAACTCCTGGCCTCAAGTGATCCTCCCACCTGGGCCTCCCAAATTTCTGGGATTACAGGTATGAGCCACCCTGGCCTGGTCTATCTATTTTAGTTACAAATTTTTAAAAGAATCCTTATATCTAAGAGATGTACTGTCCAGTTGTGTAGCCCCTAGCCACATGTGACTGTTTACATTTAGATTTAAGTCAGTTAAAATAGGAAAAACTTTAAAAGTTTAGTTCCTCAGCCACATCAGTCACATTTCCAGTGCTCGGTTAGCCCTGTATGGCTCGTGGATACTGTATTGGAAAGTACATATATAGGATATTTTCATCATTGCAGAGAATCCTGTTGGACAACATTATCTTAGAGATACATACTAAAGTATTCCACTAATGAAATTCTGTAACACCTGAAAATTGCTTTAAAATAATTACAGTAGAATTAGAAGTAGAGTGAGTGAGGACATAAACAAAACAAGATTGACTACAAGTTAATCATTATTGAAGCTGGGTGATCATGAAGAAAGGAATTATCTATTCTCCCTACTTACGTGTATGTTTAGAATTTTTCATAATAGAAGGTCACCACACCCTCTGCTTTTTAAGGAAAGTATCCACATTCTCTGCCTCAACCACTCTAGGCTATGAGTGTTTCTCCCTGTAGACAATCATTTTCTTTGGAATCCTTAGAAAAATAATTAAAATCATCTACATGTGCATATGACAGCTCTCTTAGTCTGTTTGTATTGTGATAACAACACAACAGACTTTATAAATTACCCTGAAGCTGGGTAATTTATAAAGAGAAGAGGTTTATTTGGCTCATAATTCTGCAGGCTGTACAAGAACCATGGCACCAGCATCTGCTTCTGATGAGAGCCTCAGGCCCCCTTCATTTGTGGCAGAAAGCAGAATGAAGCTGGTGTATGCAGAGGTCCCATGGTGAAGAAGAAGCAAGAGAGAGAGCTGGGAGGTGCCAGGCTATTTTTAACAACCAGCACTTGCAGGAACTAGCACAGTGAGAACTCACTCATTACAAAGAGGATGGCACCAAGACATTTATGAGGGATCTGGTCCCATGATACAAACACCTCCCACTAGACCCCACTCCCAACATTGGGCATCAACATTCAATATGAGATTTGGAGGGGGCAAACAAATGAAACTATAGCAACAACATTTCATATACTTTGTAAATTTGCCTAGGAAGATAATACAATACATGCTATTCAGTTATTTGCATTTTTATCAAATATTTATCAAATATTCAGCACATGCAAGTCTGCTTCATTCTTTCTAAAGGTTACTCAGTGTCACACTGTATAGGTGTATCATAATTTACTTAAATAGCCACCTGTGGATGGATGCAGACTAGTGAATGCATTCGGGAAGATCCTGGATTAGGTGAGAAAGACCTGTGAATTACCTACATGAGAGAGATGGATCAGATTAAAGTAATTCAGTGAAATAGAGAGAAGAGCTCAGATTCAAAAAACATTAAAGAAGTAAAATTAAGAGAACTTGGTGATTTCTTATAAATGAAGAATGAGGGAGAAGAAGAGGACTCTTGGCTTTTTGGCTTGAACAAATGGTGATGCCAGTCTCTAAAGAGAGAAATGAAGTCACCCTCACAGGAAGGGAAAGCTGATGACCTTTGTTTTAGACATGTTGAGATTCAGGTGCCTGTAAGTCCTCCCGGTGGAGATGTGGGGTAAACAGTTGGCTATTTGCATCTAAGGTCAGAAGAGGGTGGAGAAATTGAAGTAGAGGTCATCAGCATATACATGGTGATGGAAATCAGAGGAGTGAATGAAACTGCCTCTAATTTTCTGGTTCTCACCTCCCTACTCAAAGTGTATGATAAGGCTTCTCCAACTCAATCTCTCAGGCCTATGCACACACACAGATGGAATGGTTCTACAGCCAACCCCATGATTCACTGTTGTATGACATGCCAGTTCTCACATATGCATTATTCATGAACACAGAGAGAGTGACACGATAAGATCTGTGTTACGTGATGGAAGAGTGAAAGCTGGGAAGCTATGAATTATTTTTCTAGTCATCTATGTGAATAAGAATGAAAGCTTAACCTGGGCAGGGAAATGGGCATGGATATGAGGTAACAGATTTGGGAAATATTTGTGCTAATAACTATTAAAAGTTATTAAAAGGCCCACTCAGATCATCTTAAGTGGTATATTTAAAGATGAATGAGAAAATAAGAAATATGAAATTATCTACATATTTTCAGCAGGTTTCAAAGAGATATGGATCATCATCAAGATATGACACAACTCCTACCACCTGATATTGTTTCAACTTATTCATGATTTTCTGCTTATTCATGACTTTGCTACCTCATGACTTTTTATATAGTGTTTTCTGCATTGCTGTCCATTTCTGTGTTTCTCTACCATTTGTGTACTTCTCTATATGTCTCACATTCAAATTCCCCAAGAGAGAATATGATTGGTTGAAAAAATCATTAACCAATGTGGTGTAGCCTTGTGAAGAAGAAAGCTTTTACTCCTCCTCATGGATTGCCTCTAAGTCACATTTTACTTTTTCTTCAGTGGAGCATTTATGTATTATTAATACAAATACGTAATCCCCTGAAGTTCAAAAGAAAAGCTTTATTTTTATGATATATATATATATATATATATATGTATTTAGATTGTTGCCAGGTGAGGCTGGTAGTGTCTAACTCCTAAAAAGCTTCACAAGCTGTGAAGAATTTCTCACAGTCTTTTCTTCAATCTTGTAGTCTAAGAAAACTAATTTGAAAAATGTCAAGACTGGGTTTATCTCTCAAGGTAAACTCTAATTACATAGGTCCATAGAGTGACGTATATACTAGAATGTCAATTTATCAATTTGTGGTGAGAAATTTTAAATTATAGAGAACTAAATTATTAAGTTCATTTGACTTATACCTTCTCCTCAATGGGAAGACTCACATCTTTATTCCCTGCAAGAAGAAAGGGAAGGGTTAAGGACACAACGTGCATGCCAGCTGAGACTATCTCCCGCCTTCTTAAGAGCTTTCTTAGCAAGCCTTATCCAAAAACTTCTGCTTATATTACAGCAACCATAACCATGTTACAGGGCCATATTTATCTGCAAGGTGGACTCAGAAATACAGGTTTTGACTGGACACACTCCCACCCACAAATAAATTGTGATTCCCCTTAGAAATAGAAAAAATTGAATATTAAGTATACAACCATCAGTTTCTTCACAAAAATAAACCCCAAAAGTAGAAGACATGGGATATAGGAAATATAGAATCCATTACAGGAGAAAAGCAGACTTTCCAGATTGACAGTGAAGAATGAGGGTTATGTAGAAAGCCTAGAGAGAAACATACAGATTGAGTCATGAATACTAAAGACCCTAGGAGCAAAATGGAAGCAATTATTCGATACATTTGTTCCTGCTGACAGTAGCTATGCTGCTCCATGAAAAATTGGGACTAATTAATAAAGGCACAGCACACTAGGCAAATGAAAATAAAGAATTATTACTACACAAAAAAATAACAATTTTAGAAGTCATATGTTAAGAATAACGCTCAAAATCCTAAGGAAATTGAACACTCAAAACACAGGATTCTTAGCAAAGCAATTTTACTTTTGCGCAGAGGGGTGCTTCTCCTTGGCCAGTCGCCATGAGAGCACACCTGAACAAAGGGTCACAAGAGCTTTTATTCCTGCTGCAAGTCCTGCTGCTGTACCCTTTCCCCATTGGCCAGGGTCAGGCTGTACAATCTAAACTATTCCCAGTTAACTAAACATTTGAAACTTTTTTAGATTAGGTGGGCATGTAAGGGAGAGAGGGAAAAGGGAAAGGGGTGTCTGCAATGAGCTAGAGAGCTAGTCTTCTTTCCAAATAAGGAAAGGAATGTGAGCTGGTACTGATAACACCTGGTACTGTGGCATGTCTGGGCATGTAACAAAGGCAGAAAGGAAGAAAAAAGGAGAAAAAGGAAAAAGGGGTTGGGGGTACTATGAATTAAAGAATAAAGGATTGATCAGGCTATTTGAAGAGAAACCTCATCATATCCCATAGCTTTCCCCTTCTTTTTATAACTCTCTCTTCAAATCTTTTTAGCATAATTTGGCTCTGTTGTTCTACTTGATCTTCTAGAAGGAAAAGCTCATTTGAATAAGGGGGAGGAGGATCGTAAGAGGTTTTAGTGAGAGCTGTTTCAATAAATCTTTGTATTAGTCCTCGGGCACAGGGTATAATACAGCATCCTACAAGAATAAGCAATCCTATTCCGATGGCCAGAGAGATGAGGATTGAGGACGTAAGTTCCTTCCATCTACCGAACCAATTTCCCATTAAATTTGTGAAGGGATTGTTTAGTCCAGAATTTTTGGCTAATTCATTTGATAAGGCAGTAAGACTTTGTAATGCTTTAGTTATGGTCCCGCTAGGAGCAGTATTATTAGGGATATAAGTAGAGCATTGCGTCCCGATCATGACAAACTCCACCCTCCTTTGCTAATATCATGTCTAATGCTGTCCTATTTCCCCAGGTCATTTGACTGGTGGGTCCTAGTTATTCAGCCATCCCTTTAACAGTATCTCTAGTATAATTAATAAGTCATTGTTGATTGTAATAAGTGTAATTTATCCAATTCACATTTTTATTTACAGTTAACCACTAGAAGAACATAGATTCAAATCCGGCAGTTATTTGATTTTGGGCCTTAAATTCATTTGGCACTCCTCTTGGGACCCCAGTGGCATCTGTATAAACATGAGAATAGAAGGACCCATGGGGAGGCCGCTCTTGTTTGATGATATTTGGTTCCTATCCTTTCTGGTTGATGAAATGCCAGGGTGAAAGGGATGGCCAATTGAATTAGAGCACAAATTCCGCTCCAGTTACTTGGCAGAGTGTCCAGTATTGGTCTACCACAATACCATCACACATCCACTCAAGGATGGCTAAGGGCAGACTGATGGATAAGCTCTTGGAAGGACTTAAGCTTACTACATCCCATTAAGGCTTCTAGGAATGCCAAGTTTTCTCCCTGTGATGAGAGACATGAAGTAAAATTGGCATTGGGAAATGGACGTTGAATGGCCTTTGGGGGCTGATCCACAGGGTGTCAAACTTCAGGGAACAGCAGAGAAAGAGCTTGGCATGATTTTTTGCCCCAGGCTGAGGGGTTTTGGAAGAGAGCTACCATACAGCTCATGCCCGGTCAGCTGGAAGACCATCTAAGTGGAATGAGGACAATCTGGGCCTCTGGTCTTACTGTGCACACAAGCATAACATTCACCTTTGTTTAAAGTGTGGATGGAATATTTAATCCTTTCCAGCCAAGCATTTGCATCTTGATACCCTGTCTCTAGAGCTATAGTTTGCCTTAAGTTTTCTACCTCCACAACTATTACCTTGGTTAGGTCATTTTGGAGATGGGAGGAGGACGTTGGACTTGCTGTACTTGGGGAGAGAGTTGGGCTCCACGTGTCTCACGGACTCTGGGTCTGAATTCCTTTATTATTGTTAACCAGTGGTTTAACTAACCTTAGGGAGAAGATTCCTATAGGGTCTTGTCCTGAAACATCTGCTTCTAACCCATACCGTTCAAATATAGAGGGTTCTTGGGCCATTGTCCAGGTATGATCTATAATCAGCAACAAGGGGTTACAGTGCAATGGTTTACAATTTGGCGGGGTGGGACCATGGATTAATTGGAGTTTTTGTCTTAGTCCCTGTAACCTATTTGAAGCAGGGGGCCTGGCTGTCTACCCTGTGTACTTAGTGGTCCACCAAACATCTGCCTGGTCACTACAGGGCCCTTTTAAAGCTCCATACTTATACTTGGTTGACTCTTTATAGTATGGACATAGATATTTATCAACATGGGATACCTTCCTTTGAGCTTGCTCCTCTCTGCATGGGATGACTGAACAGGCGTTGAACAGAAGGGTTAAAGGATGGCTAGCCTGAGTTACACTGATGACAAGATGACCTTCTGTTGAAAAGAAAAAAGAAAATAAACACGTGATTAATAAGCTCTTTTTGGAGTTAGTTTGGTGGGGGTGAGCCCTGGAGTGACAGTCCATGATTCTGAAGGTGGCAGTGCCTTTTTGACTTGGGTGTGATGAGTTCATCCTCTTTCTGCTGTCCAGACTGCAGTCTCAGGAGCACTAGGTAGGGTCCTTCCCAAGCTGGTTCAAGTTCCTCTTCCTTCCACCCTTTGATAAGGACATGGTCTCCAGGCTGATGCTGATGTGCTAGAAACTCCAGGGGTGGCGCCTGTGTTAGGAGACCTTTAATCTTAAGGGAAGAGAAGGTAGAGGATAGACCAAGTATATAATTTTTGAGGAAATGATCTTTTGTTTCAAATGTAGGGAAGTCAGCAGTGGAGTGTAAGTAGGGCAGTCCATAGAGCATTTCATAAGGGGAAAGGCCATATCTCTCCAAGGGGCAGTCTGGATTCTTAACAAAGCAATAGGAAGACATTTATTCCATGGCAATTGGGTTTCTAAAACTAAGTTAAGTGGTTCTTAGAGACTTTTTCATCGGCTCTACTCTTCGTGAGGAGGATGGATGCCAAGGGGTATGGTATTCCCAATTTATATCTACTATCTGGGCTAACTTCTTAATGACATGTGCAGTGAAATGGGTTCCATTATCTGAATCAATATTTTCTACCAGTCCAAATCTGGGTATGATGTTTTCAGTTAATGCTTTAACTACATTATTGGTGGTTGCACTTGAGAATGGAATAGCCTCTACCCAGTGGATAAAGTGGTCTATTATTACTAAGTATTTTAAACGACCAACTGGGGACATTTCAGTATAATCAATCTGAACACTTTGAAATGGTCTCAGCCCTGGATGCCTTCCTCCAAGGGGCAATTTCCTTAGAATCTGCTTATTAGTCTTTTTTACATATTAAACAACTATCTATAACTTGTTTGGCGAGGGTGTAAATTCCTATACATCCATAAACCTGGACAACCGCATCATACATTTCTTGGGGCCCCCAATGGGTCCCCTGATGTAATTGAGACAAGACCTCCCTCATGAGAGGTTTTGACAACATCTCCCTTTGATCTGGTGATATCCATTTCCCTTCTGCGTTCTCTTTAGCTCCTGTTCTTATTAACTTCTCTTTTTCAGTTGAAGAGAAAATGGGGGTTGCAGTAGGAGAAGGAAGGCATGCAGTTAAATGAAAAACAGGCATTTCAGAAGAAACAGCAACTTGCTTTGCTATCTGATCTGTGAGATTATTTCCCCGAATTGTGAAAGAAAGACAAGTCCCTTTGATGCCCTGGGACATGTACAATAACTATCTCTTCTGGCAATTGGAGATTGTAGAGGACACAAGCAATTAGTTCTCTATGAACTAAATCTTGGCCTCTACTATTGGTAAGACCCCTCTCCATCCAAATTTTTCCAAATATGTGTGCCACCCCAAAGGCATAGTTAGAGTCAGAATAGATAGTTCCTTCTTGGTTTTGTAAATGTTCTAAAGCTTGGCTGAGTGCAAACAGTTCACACGTCTGGGCAGACCAATTATTAGGCAGTCTTCCTGATTCTACTTCTTCAAGCGTTTCTCCATCAGTCACTGAATACCCATGATGTATTTTCCCTTCAATTACCCAGGAGGACCCATCTATGAATAAGTGCCCCCCTGTCTTGAAGGGAGTTTCTCCTAAGTCTGGTCGAACTTTTTTATGGTAATCAATCAGATCTAAACATGTGTGTTCTCTTTTTAAGTTTGGATCCCCTGTTAAAAAGCCTGCTGGATTAAGTGAATTATCAGTAGTTAATATTAAATCATCTTTTTCCAGTAGGATAGCCTCATATTTTAAAATCTGTGAGTCAGTGATCCACCTTCCTGCTTTCTGATTTAAAATAGTTCTAACTTGGTGGGGTGTGCTTACCGTTAACTTTCCTCCAAAGGTTAACTTCCTATTTTCTTCAACTAATACTGTTGTAGCCGTCATGGATTAGATACACTGGGGCCACTCACAAGTGACTGGGTCTAAGACCTTTGACAAGAAGGCCATGGGCTGTCAATGGCCTCCATGCCCTTGGGTAAGCACTTCTAGAGCTACCCCGTTATTTACATTAACAAAAACTCTAGGGAGTGTAGAGCTAGAATAGGGGCAGTTACAAGCATCTCTTTTAATTCCTCAGTTTCCTGGATTTCCTCAGAAGTCCACCAGAGACAATCAGGCTTCCACTGGGCAAGTTTCTCATATAGAAGTTTACTTTTTAATGCATGTGAGTCAATCCATAAACACCAATATCTAATTAGTCCTAAAAATTTCCTGAGTTCTTGTTTATTTTGAGGCAGGGGTAGGAAAACAATTCCCTCCACTCTTTCAGGTCCTATTCTTAGGTTACCTGCACTGATTAGGTGACCTAACTATTTAACTTCAGGTTCTACATACTGAAGTTTCCCTTTTGAGACCCGCAACCCCTCACATTGCAAGTGATTGAGAATATGTGTAGAGAAGTCATCTACTCCTTTAATATCTTTACCAGATATAAGAAGATCATCTACCTACTGAAGTAGGCATATTTGCTGAGGGACTGTGACTTTCTCTAGTACTTGTTCTAGGATCTGACCAAAGAGGTTGGGGGAGTCTGTGAACCCCTGGGGCAAGACTGTTGATATTGTTGTCTCTGCCCTGAATGGGGATCTTCCTACTCAAAAGCAAATATACTCAGCTATCCTCAGCCAAGGGGCATGCCAGAAGGCATCCTTTAAATCTATCACTGTAAAGGACTGATGATTGTACAGAATTTTGCTAAGAATGGTGTAAGGGTTAGGAACAATGGGGTGAGTGGTCTGGACTATTTGATTAATAGTTCTAAGGTCTTGCACTAATCTATACGACCCATCTGATTTCTTGACAGGCATGATTGGGGTATTGTAAGGAGACATACAGGGTTCAAGAAGCCCATCTTTAACGAAATCCTTAATTACAGGCTTTAGCCCTACTCTGCCCTCTAAAAGAATGGGGTACCGCTTTCTCCTTACTATTTCCCCAGGAGTTTTTAGTTTGATATGTATTGGAAGCACATGGAGTTTCCTGCTATTTCCTTCCTTTGACCAGACATCAGGATGAATATATTTCTCACCTACAGCAGTGAGTAAATGTAGTGAAGTGAGGAATCCTTTAGGGTCCAGTTGAAGGCCTATACCTAGCCTTAACATTAAGTCCCTTCCTAATAGATTAGTTCCCACTTCAGGAATTAATAAAAATTGAATATGAGTAAATCGATCTTGATATCTGACTTCTGTGCTTTCTAAAATTTTTGTCTTAAATCCTTCTCCTTTTACCCCGGTGACTAAAAGTTCTTCTGAAGAGCAGGTAAGACTAGGTGGAGGGAAACAAACAGAGGAGTGTGAAACTAAAAAGGTGACAAATTCACGTTTAGGTCCCACCTGCAAATTTATCAAGGGCTTCTGGTGGGACTCAAAATAAAAGAGGCGGAGCCCCTGCCCCCCCCTATTGTTCTTCAGAAGTCATGAGTGTAAAAGTTTCTCTCTCTCTCTTTAGTTCAGGACATTCCCTCTTGAAGTAGTGTGTTCTTCCACATCTGTAGCATCTATCTTGTCCTTCTTCCTTCTCTGTCTTAGCATTCTCTGCCCTTGCTCCCCTGTACTCCTTAGGGGGCTTATTAAATGAGGACCTTGACCTTCCAGATGGAGGCTTGGGTTCTCTAAAGGAGGGTTGAGGCCCCTTATAATCTCTGACTCCTTGAAAGCCCTGCTTAGAGATATATGGATTTGGAGCCATCTGTTGGAAGGCAGAAAACATAAGTTTTGTCTTTGATTTTTGTTTTTCCTCATCTCTTCTCACATATACTGTTTGAGCCTCCCTGAGCAGTTCACTCAGAGGATGATCCTCCCAATTTTCTATCTTTTGTAATTTTCTTGAAATGTTTGGCCAACTTTTAGTAACAAAGTGAAGTTTTAACATTCATTGTCCAAGGGGGGTTTCCACATCAAGGCCTGCATATTGTCTCATTTGCTCCCTCAATCTATTTAAGAATCTAGCGGGTACCTCATCTTTTTCCTGTTGAATATCAAATGCTTTAGAAAGATTTTGAGTTCAGGGTACTGATTCTCGAATTCCTTTTATTATCATCTCTCTTAGGTCCTGCATGTTTTCCCGGCGATTTGCATTGTTATTATCCCACTGGGGTCTCGAGTGGGAAATTTATGGTCTGCAGGAGGAACATTTTGACCAGAAGGGTGCTCACGTTCCCAAACCACCATAGCAGCCCTCTGAATCATACTTTGTTCTTTCCCTGAAAAGAGGATGCTCAAAATGGACATCAGCTCAGCCCAGTGTATATCTGAGGACCTAGAAATTGATCAGTTTGATCTGCTACTCCATAAAGGTCATCCAGTAATGGCTTAAGCTCCTTTTTAAAATTCTGGACTTCTGAACTAGTCAAGGGAGCGTTTACAAAGCCAATAGCTCCCCAACCCCTTGTGGTACCACTCTTAGAGGAAAGAAAGTTGGATCTGGCTCTTTAGGTATAGAGGGAAATGGAAAGTTTTGAATATCTTTTTTATATTGCTCTATCTCACCTTGAAACCCCTTTAAAGAGGGATACTTAATAGTTTGGTTGGGGGTGGGGGGCAGGCTCACAAGATGGTAATTCTGCGAAGTCAGGATTATAGGGAGGAGGAGCAATATGAGTATATGAGTACAGGCACCACAAGTGGGGGAGGGATCTGCAGCAGCAGCTAGGGGAATGGAACACGGGCAAGTGACACAGGTGAGGGAGTGGCCTGAAACAACTGGGGAGTAACCCGAAACCACAGCCGGCGGCATGGAAACTGGAGGAGCGAGGAGGAGCGGGATCAGGGACCACTGGAAGAGTGACACAAGCAGGTGAGGGACCTGAAATGGAAACGGGAGCTGGAGGGGCAGGATTGGGGGCAATCAGAAGAGTGATGCAAACAGGGGAGGGACCTGAAATTGAAACAGGAGGGACGGGACTGGGGGCAGCTGTAAGAGTGACACAAGCAGGAGAGGGACCTCAAACGGGAACCAGGGGGGCAGGATTGGGGGCAGCTGGAGGAGTGACACAAGCAGGGGAGGGATCTCAAACGGGAACCGGAGGGGCGGGATTGGGGGCAGCTGGAAGAGTGACACAAATAGGGGAGGGACCTGAAACAAAGGCAGAAAGGAAGAAAAAAGGAGAAAAAGGAAAAAGGGGTGGGGGTACTATGAATTAAAGAATAAAGGATTGATCAGGCTATTTGAAGAGAAACCTCATTGTATCCCACAACTTAAAAAGCTATAGGGGACTGGTGGTATCATTTACTAAACTGGAGGAGACAAGAGACTCTTCTGGTTTGGAATCTAGAGAATTTAGTGGTTTAGGGTGAGTGGTGAGTTTAGGTTTGTACACATCGAGTTCACAGTGGACGTGCGGCCTTTGCAGAGATATTTGGTGGGCAGTTGAGTTATCAGGACAAGTAGTATAGTTGAAGGAGAGTACAGAGAATGAAAAGAGGAGCCAGAGTAAGAAGGACTCTTTAGGGATATTACTATGTAAAAAAATACAGAAAGGAAGCCAAGAAAGAACAGTCTCAAAAGTAAAAGGAAAAATAGTAAGATGGGGTAATGGAAGTTGACAGAGGAAAGAGTTCCAAGACAGAAAGACCACAGGGACACAAGTGAGGCAAGCACTGAAAAGTGTCCATTGGATTGCACAATTGTGATATAATAAGTAGGTTTGAAATTAATCTTCTCTCCATCAGAGCCTGGAGGCTCAGACATTTGAAGGTGTTTTTGCCCAGTGACCGCTTCTGAATTTCTTCGAGGCTGCGAAGAAATCCCATCCACATATCTCATTTATTAATTTCCTGTTCTAATGAAATTTTAGAATATAAAGCCTTTGCAATTGAATACTTGTATCTTAAATTCCGGAAACTAGCCTTTCAAACTGCTCACTGAAGCTGAAAGTAGAATAGAATTTATATTTTGTTCAGAATATACAATGAGATAATACTTGAATAATAGGTTGGAGCCCATATTCCCTTAGCAATTCATAATGAGTAATATGTTACAGGCTTTGAAAATATTTTTTTTTAATTTTTATTTTTTGAGACAGAGTCTCGTTCTGTCACCCGGGCTGGAATGCAGTGGCACAATCTTGGCTCACTGCAACCTCTGCCTCCCAGGTTCAAGCAATTCTCCTGCCTCAGCCTCCTTGGATTACAGGCGTCTGCCACCATGACCGGCTAAATTTTGTATTTTTAGTAGAGACGGGGTTTCACCATGTTGGCCAGGCTGATCTCAAACTCCTGACCTCAGGTGATCTTCCCACCTCAGCTTCCCAAAGGGCTGCGATTACAACTGTGAACCACCATGCCTGGCCCGAGAGTCTTAAGTGGAGAAACCATATCATCTTTGTTTAACTCAGTATTCCCCAGTTATTTGAGCCCATAAATTGTTTTTACAAATAATAATTAACAAGCCCTGATGTAACTGTTCCTTGGCACATCCTTTGAAAAATGTCTCTGTCCTATTGCTGCTATAACACGCCCTGCCAAAAAATAAAAGGGTGGGGGAAGAAGAAAAATGTCTCTGAAGGCAATACAGATCACTGAAAAAGCAAGAACAAAGAAAGGACAGAGATAATCTTTAGGACGCTATCTTCACCTCTAGAGAGTGATATGAAGACACTGTGTTAACACCAGGAAGGAGTAATGAGTGTCTGAACTCAAACAGTCTGAGTCTTAGTACAAAGGAGGGGATGAAGTGGGATTGATTCGGTTGAGAGAAGAAGAAGAAGTGAAGTGGGAGAGAAAGAAGACTGGAAGATGACAACAAAGCCTTCAGGTTTGGGCAACTATGCATATGACGGGAAACTTGAAAGAGGAAGTCTTGAAGATGACTAATGTTTCTGAGAAGAAAAAAATAGAAATAATACATGACTTTGTGTAAGTTGAGGAGTCATATTACGTGGGTGGAATTGAGAGGAAATGAGGCATTTTTGGGAAAAGGATAGGTTGAAAATATTTTAACCATAACTAGGATTGCTGGGAAACCATTGTCCTGATTGGTGAGTGTATATTTCTAAGGGTAGATTATGGTTCCAGAAGGAGGGCCATTAGGATGAAATTAACAGAATGTAGCTGTAGAAATTTAGGCAAATAACAGAAAGTTTGAGCCACTCTTCTTCTACTTGGTAACTCCTAGCAGCCATCATTGACATTCACATTATTGAGTAACTACTATATAGACTGCACTGGATTAGATGACTCTTCTGAGATGGAAAGGAAATGAACTTTTTTTTTTTTTTTTTTGAGACAGAGTCACTCTGTCGCCAGACTGGAGTGCAGTGGCACAATCTCAGCTCACTGCAACCTCTGCCTCCCGAGTTCAAGCAATTCTCTTGTCTCAGCCTCCCAAGCAGCTGGGACTACAGGTGCACGCCACATGCCTGGTTAATTTTTTTTTTTTTTTTGGTATTTTAGTAGAGACGGGGTTTTACCATGTTGCCCAGGCTGGTCTCAAACTCCTGACCTCGTGATCCTCCTGCCTTGGCCTCCCAAAGTGCTAGGATTACAGGTGTGAGCCACCATGCCCAGCTGGAAATGATCACTTTCTTATGAAGCCCTGGGTGAGCTGGCAGGAAGCTTTGCCATTGGATGCAGGACAAGGGGAAGGATTTTAGGACTAAGATAAATTGAGAAAGTGTTTATTCAAGACAGTTTGAAGGCAATACATGCAAAGCAGAAAATCATAATTGCTAAGAAAAACTAATAAAGCTGAAAATAAATCATATCTAGCATCAGTCCAAAGTACAGGTCAATATGGCAGTCAAGTCAATAGCCAAAAGAATCAGAAAGTGGAAAACAATAGGAGTAAAAAATAGATTGAGGAGGCCAGGCGCAGTGGCTTATGCCTGGAATCCCAACACTTTGGGAGGCTGAGGTGGGTGGGAGAATGGCTTGAGACCAGCCTGGGCGACAGAGTAAGACTGCCTCCGAAAGAAAAGATGGAGGAAGTAGTTCAGGACTATGTCTTTGAATTTGGGTGAGGTGAACACTCCCCTTTTATGCAGTGCCAATGTGACGGTTGAGGTGTTTGGTGGCTTGATGGAATTATTCAGGCTGATCAAGAATAAGGAGAAGAAAGGTAAAAGAATGAAGGCAGGAAAGTGTATGTAAAGAGGTTGTGCCTAATGAGTCTGTTAGCTGAAAGGGAAGCAAAGAGAACCTGGAGGAGGGAAGTAGGGAGGAAAGTAAAGTATAACCAGGAAGTCAATTAGATTAGAGCAGCATGGTAGACTGGAAAAAATAATGAATTTTCTTATTTCAGTCTGCTTCATTCTGAAATTTCTTTTAGGAACATTCTGAACTCTGAAACACAGGAATAGGAACAGAGGAAGAGAATAGCACTACAATCCAGGATTGGACCTCAGAAAAAAATTAGTGAATCCCTATACTGACACAACTCCATTCCAGGTGCAGCTCTCTGGGGGCTGCACCACTTTGTACTGAAACAAGAAGCAGCCAGCCAAATCTAACAGCCATAATACTCACCTACAAAATGACAAGGTTTATAAATAACCATGGCTGTTCCTTGTATGACAACAGAAGCCCCAAGTTTTGGGGAATGCCACCAGGTGGTAAACCTCTTAAATGCAATGTGGAGTGGCCAGGTATCACACATAATGCCCCCAAATCTGAATTCTTGAGTACATGGCATTTCTCCACTAAATCAGGGTTCTGGCACCTAATTGGAGTGGGAACACATTTTGCCATAATTTCTGCTAGGTGCATTTGTGAACGAAAGACCTTATTGTCACAGTTCCTAAATTTATTTTTTAACTAATGTCTTTATTGTTAAAATATTTTTTTTTTTTTTTTTTTTGACACAGGATCTGACTCTGTTGCTGAGGCTGGAGTGCAGTGGCGTAATCAAGGCTCACTGCAGCTGCAACCTCCCATGCTCAAGCAATCCTCCTGCCTCAGCCTTCCAAGTGGCTAGGACAACAGGTAGGTGCTGCTGCACCCAGGCAAATTTTTTTTTTTAGGGATGGGGTCTTGCTATGTCGCCCAGGCTGATCTTGAACTCCTAGCCTCAAGTGATCCTGGCTTCCCAAAGTGTTGGGATTAGAGGCATGAGCCAGTGTGCCCAGACTTATTTTACTCTTAACCAAGGGACCAGTAAGTCATGACAACCAGTTCAAAGGAAAATTCAAAGAGCCATACATACATACATGTATAGAGACACTTAAGAATACTGAAATGAATTAACAAATGAAGTAAAACTGGCTTATTCCACAGGGGATGGGGTAGGGATAACAATTGTCACTCCACTGAACTCATTTGCACATCAGGAACAAGAATAATTTGCATCACTAGTCATTGCCTAAATTTACAAAGATAATGAAAGGCACAAACCTCACAGAATCAGATAATCTGGAGGTTTTGTGCTAAATGAGGCCTAATTTCCCATTGAAGACACTCAGACATCACAGTCTTTCCTAAATTTTCCCTACATGACCCACCTTTATGATAGCCTACTTTTTCTGCCTTATATTTTTAAAGCTATGTCTTTATTCTCATTGCCCAGATTACATATTTCTGAAATTTGGTGCTATCCTGGTTAGTCAGATTCTCTATAGAATTACAGTTCTGTTGATTTTTATTTACTAATTCTTCCCATGTTACCTCCAACCCCATTTGTTTTCTGGTTGTGAAACAGGAAAGGTTCCCTTGTCCCCCTCACAGGGCATGCAATGGGGGCGTGGCTCGCTTCTTCAGTGCCCCACTGCTCAGACCTCAAGGGGAGCATACAGACGGGCAGGCTGTGGGGCTCCGACCCCATGGCAGTGTCTAGGGGTGAATGTCTGTAGACAGTGGGCCTGTGTTACAGGGTGCTCTCTTAGTTTGCCATCTGTAGGAGGCTTGTGTTAACCAGCTCAATTAGACCCCCTTCCTTATCACAAGGACAGAGGGATTTCTGTATCCTGGGGGGTTTTGTCTTGGTGTACTGGAGGAATCATATCACATGTGGGCTTGGAGAATGAGTGTGAGGTTTTATTGAGTGGAAGTAGCTCTCAGCAGATCGGGGAGCCAGAAGGGAGATGGTTTTTCCCTGGAGTCCTGCCACTGGACCCTTCTCCAACTGCTCTGGCCAAACTTCGCATCTTCTGCCAGATGATGGCCTGCTGGTGCCTGTCAGCATGCTCTTCCGCAGTGTGCCCTCCACAACCAGCTGTTTGTGTTTTCCGCCGATGTGTTCCTCGTGACGTCCAGCCACTTGTGTGTGTGTGCCTGCTAGGGTCTCAGATTTTTAGAGGCACAGGATGGGCATGGTGGGCCAGGGTGGTCTTGGGAAATGCAACATTTGGGCTCAGAGGCAGAAGTGCCTGTCCTCCGCTAGGTCCTTGGGGGTGGAGCCCTAGCCAGGAACCACGCCCTACTTACCCAGCACTTCCCTTCTCCGCTTCCGTATCATTTAAAGAAACGATGCTCTTCCCTTCCCAGCACTCCCGTGTCAGTTGTAATATGACAGGTGGCAATGTTACATGGCTGTGTAGCAAAATATTTTCTGGAAGCTAGCACTGTCAAGAAGGAAACTATAGGAGGAAAGGCAGTTGTGGTAAGAGAACAAATCTACTAGAAGTAATTAATCATGTAGTCTAGGAGGAAAGGAAGGCACAAAGGTCTGAGTGGAGTGAATGGGGATTGCAGACAGTATATTAAGATAAGAGTTAGCTACTTAGGAGTAAATAAGAAGGTCTGGTTGAGAGAAGAATAATGCACAAGCATTGTGACAGGGACAGCACAGCCCACCATGTAAAGGTCAAGGACACAGAATGCTATGGAGAAGTTGCAGAGAGATGGCCTTAGTTTTAGAATTATGTAATATTTCCCCTGTCCACAGGCCAAATGAAACGCAGATGGTATACACTTTGGCACCCTAAGCTTCTAGGTGAACAATATTTTTTCATAATGCATTTGATACCTACAAAGCTTTAGGAATTCAGAATAAAAAAGGCTGAAATGTCAAATTATATCAAATTATAATACTGCTTCCTAGCATGCATTCAACTTTCAGTTACAGTAGCTACTTTGGAACGGATTTCCTCTTTTTTCTTGGCTATTTCAGATTTTGAATGTTTGAGCAGCAGTCAAACCTAGAAGGCAACTCTCAGGAACATTGTAGACAGAACAAAGGCCTGAGGACCACCTTAATCCTAACTCCAGTTTGTGGGGGATCACCTTAAAGGTTCTTGCAATTCTGGCCAGGCACAGTGGCTCATGCCTGTAATCCCAGCACTTTGGGAGGACAAGGTGAGCGGATCACCTGAGGTTAAGAGTTCAAGGCCAGCCTGACCAACATGGTGAAACCCCGTCTCTACTACAAATACAAAAATTAGCCATAGGTAGTGGTGAACACCTGTAATTCCAGCTATTCAGGAGGCTGAGACAGGAGAATTGCTTGAACCTGGGAGGTGGAGGTTGTAGTGAGCTGAGATGGTGCCATTGCATTCCAGCCTGGATGACAAGAGCAAAACTCTGTCTCAAAAAAAAAAAAAAGAAAAGAAAAGAAAAGAAAACTAGAGCTTTTCTCCAAATTATTAAATTAATATAACTTTAGCATAGAAAACTGGAAAACACAGAAAAGTAGGAAGAAGAAAAAACTCACCCACATCCTACCAATGATAGTATCTATTAATCTGATTGCTTTTATTTCCTATTTCTTTAAATAAGATTAAAAATGGTTCTGACCCTACAGTATATATTTTACATCCTGCTTTTTTCAATAACATAAGATATTATATCAAAATTTACTAAAACTGGCTATTTACATGAATGAAAATTAATCTTGACCCACAACTCACACCATTCACAAAAATTAATTCAAGGTAGCTCATAGCCCTAATACAAAAGCTAAGACTATGAAGCTAATCTATAAAAGCTAAACACTAAAGCTACAACTATAAAGAAGATAAGATAGGAGAATATCTTTGCAATCTAGGCAAAGCCTTCTTAGAACAAAAAATGCTCTAACCAGAAAAGACAAAAAAGAAATGATAGATTAGATTCATCAAAATTACTTTTATTTTTTGCTCATCAAAAGATGCTATTAAACTGAAAAAAATGCAACAGATTGGGAAAAATATTTGCAATTTATATATCTGGCAAAGGATTTGTATCCAAAATGTATAAAGAATGCCTATAAAATTCAATCCTAACAGGACAAACAATCCAGTTTCATTGCCTAAATTCACATCAAGTAAGTGGTCAAGTTGTTGCAGGTATCTCTCAGAAGAGAGCTGGAAGGATTAGTTTGAAGCAGAAGCATCCTTGACAGAGAGGATTAGCTACAATCAGGGAAGGAAACAGGAGTAAGGGAGAATCTCAAGATATAGTAAACAACGAAAAAATTCCAATACAATATAACTAAGAGTTGGATATACTTTACTTTGGCTAAGCGGTCTGTATCAGTCAGCTTTAGCTACATAACAACCAACTACAAAATCTCAGTGGCATACAATGTCCATCTATTTCTCACATGTCTGAGGTTGGATGAAACAACTCTACTTCAGGACTTGGTAGCTGGGGTGGTCCTACTTCTTTGGATCACACTTCTTTCGAAACACACTTCTTGAATCAGCCAAGGTGGCTGTGCCCCAAATGCTTCATTCTAGGGCCTAAGATGAAGACGGAGCAGCTTCCCTGAAGACTTCTACTCATGGTGATGTAAGAGGCATAAGAGAGCAAGCTTCACTACACAAACATATTTCAAGTTTTTCTTTGACACAGAAAGTTACATTGCTTAAGTCTGAAATCAGTGTGAGAGCTACCCACCTTTACAGTGGTGGTTCCCAGCTAGAGGAGATTCTGTCCCCCATGGGAGGACATTGGCAATGTCTAGAGGCATTTTTGGTTGTCACAATCGCAGGTGGCGAGTAATGATACTGACATCCACTAGGCAGAAGCCACAGGTGCAGTTAAACATCTTACAATGTCCAGAACAGCTCCTCACAGCAAAGAATTATCCAGCCCCAATGTCAATAGTGCTGAGATTAAGAATCCCGGCTTTAGAGGGAGAAACTGAAAAGTTAGGTGACAAATGGCATGGATACAGGAAAAGATGAAGAATTTAGGCCTTTAATTCAGTCTACTGCAGATCTTAAATACGGATTCTCCTATTAGAATTCTTCATTGAAAATCTTGTAAATAATTAGCACCTTTTAAAGATGATGATAATATGGAACTTTTAACCTAATCTCAACAAAAGTAAAACTAAAAATATATTAACCTGGCCCTCTCAAATCCCGTTAGAACTTTGATTTTTCTGATATTTTTCTCCATGCCTGAGCTCCCACGTATCATGCACAAAGAGAAAGAGTGTAGGTCCTGTGCACATCCAAGTGCTACAGGTTTTTGCGCTTGCATAATTGCAGCAGCAAAAGCATGTATCATTGGAGAATGTTCACATTATCACTTCTAAAGCAGTTCCAAAAAAAGAACACTTCAGAAAATATTCTCAATAAGTCAATCCCCATAACATTGCCCAATCTCAAAATCAATCTCTGTTAAGTAATAGGAGAGGAGACAGTCATGAGTCTCCCTGTGGATGGGTGTCAGGCCAGAAGTGGTTGTTGCTCGCTATTGTGAAGGTTAAGAACAGTTCAGGGTCGGGCATAGTTGCTCACACCTGTAATCCTAGCACTTTGGGAGGCCGAGGCAGGTGGATCACTTGAGCTCAGGAGTTCGAGACCAGCCTGTGCAGCATGGTGAAACCCTGTCTCTGCAAAAAAACACAAAATTTAGCTGGGTGTGGTGGCACGGGCCTGTAATCCCAGTACTCGGGAGGCTGAGGCAGGAGAATTGCTTCAGCCCAGGAGGCAGAGGTTGCAGTGAGCCGAGATTGTGCCACTGCACTCCAGCCTGGGCAACAGAGACTCTGTCTCAAAAAAAAAAAAAAAACCAGTTCAGGGAAATACCCATGTAGGGAAAGGGCAGTCAAGTCCTTCATAATGTGGTTTTGGCCATAAATGGTATTTCTAGTGGCCAAGATTTTATATGAGCCTGGACAACATAACGAGACCCCCTAACTCTACAAAAATTAAAATTAAAAAATTGGCACACACCTGTAGTCCTAGCTCTTGGGAGGCTGAGCTGGGAGGAGCACTTGAGCCCAAGAGTCTGAGGCTGCATCATGCTGTGATTACATCACTGCACTCCAACCTGGGTGACAGAGCAAGAACTTATCTCAAAAAAAAAAAAAAAAAAAAAGACCGTTTTGATGCCTTGCTTTTGAAGATTACCTTAGCAATTTTATCTGCCTGAAAAACAAAAACAGAGCAGAAACAAAAAGGAAAAGGAACAAAGCTATCTCATAATATTACAAAGCATTGTTGTAAAGCTGCAGCATGTTCTGCTGTCACCCATGTCATTCAGTTAGCACCATTTCCTTATAGGAAAGAGAAAGTGAACGTAAGACATGTGATACAAGGTTAAGGCTATAGATTTAAAGCAGAAATCAGGATATTAACGCGTGAAAAATTCAGAATATATTACTACATGTAAGGTGGGATTTGGCTGATACGGGCCCTTACTGACTGTATTTGCCTTTCAGGAGTATATTGTTTGCTGCAAACAGTAGAATCCTTTATAGCTAGTCTAAGAAAAAAATAAGGTGGAGAGTTTCGTTAAGCAATAACTGATAGCTCACAGATTCTCTGGGAGGATCAGAGGCCAGACTCTGAGGCCACATAGCCAAACCCAGTGCCCAGACCACACTTTGGATGAGGTGGGAGTGGGGGTGCTTTTGGGGGTATATCACTGTCATTGTCATTAAACATCTATAATGCTCAGGATAAAGTACCAGAAGATCAGTCCCACTGTCTGTGACTGTCTGGTCACACTGCACTTGAAGAAATCCGGGTCTCATGTAGATACATATGATTCATAGAATATAGGTCACATGATTGCACTCTATACAGGAATCTGAGCATGTGTACGTTTTCTGGCTTCTACATTGAGAAGGTAGTACACAGAATGTAGAAAATTACTAAAATGAAGGAGAATCTTTGACATTGTGTGGCCACTGAAGGAGAATATCCACTACAGGAAGAAAGAAGGAAAATAAATAGTAACCAGTGTTCTATACCCTGAACTGGCAGACATGGTTAAGCCTTCAGCTTAGTAGGACTGCAACAAAAGCTGCTGCAGATCTGGAAGATGAGATGCTGCAGGATTCTTGTTGACCTCACTAAACTTCTTGACTCTCTGTTTCCTTGTCAAGACAGTTGGGCACTCCTCAGGATCTGTGGATACTTCAGGGGCTCACAATTGCAGTCTAGTCTTTGAGAAAGTAATAGTCTCTTTGAAATTATTTATTTTGTTCCTATAAAATGACTGTCCTATTGTTTGAAATTTATGTTTTTAGCTAAAAGCTTTGGTCTACTGATAAAATTACTTCTAAAAGAGGGTAAATATTCTGTGGCTGTCATTTATACCCAAATGTAGATGACCTAAAGATCCTTTCCTGCAAGCTTGCCCCTTTCCTTTAAGTTGGATGTTCTGTTACTTGCAACTGAAAGCATTAAAACTGATTGAGTACCACTTTTAAACCATCAATAACTCAAAAATACATCATCTTAAAATAAGGACAAGTGGTAGACTGGGGGCTGTGCCATGCCATCATGTTCAACTACCAGGAACAGGTTCCCCAACCTGTTGTAAGACCTCAGCTGTTATCCCTCTTTGGGAAGTTCTTTGAATATAAAGATCTACCTCAACCAAAGTCACACTCCCTTCCCTGGATGCAGCCCACACAGAATGACTGGTCAGCATGAGCACATAAAGGCTTGGCTACCTATCCCCTACTCAGGACAACTCTCAATGACCATGCCAGCATGAGAGTTTTTCATGTAGTCAGCTGGGGCCTTTGTTGTGATTACATCACAGCTCATCTTCTCCGTCTGTTCAATTCTGCCTCCTTCCCTTCCACAATTGTGGATTCCAAGGGCACCCCCTAATATACTTCCTCATACCAATCTTCATTGCAGTCTGCTTCCTGGTAAGCCTCACCTATGGTAAGTGGTATTTATTAGTTATGATTAAGTTCAGATGCAGGTGATCAACAACCAACACAATAATGGTTCAGGTAGCACAGAAATTTATTCCCCCCAAATCAAAGTCCATATCAGAGATCTAAAGGTAGTATGGTGCATCATGGTTTGGTGCAGAGATCAAGTTCTCTCAATCTTCTTGGTCCATTCTGTAGAGATTTGACTTCATGGTCCAAGATGGACCATGTTCAGTATCCACATTCTGAAGAACAAGATGGAGGAAGAAACAAGAAGAAACAAAGAGCACACTTGTGCTGTTTCTGAAAGACTCTCCCATGAGTTAAAGGGCCAAGGGAAAAACTTGTGTTTCTGTTAAAACTCCAGCAGGCATTTACTATGTCTTCAATTGTTTTCGTTTTCTTTGCCTTATGATAGTCAGGCCATACTTGGACCTGCTTTGACATCCTCATTGAACTCATGCTTACTAGAGTGGCTCCCCTCAGTTCCCACTCATTCTGCCTGAGCCAAACTCCTATTTCCTATACTTGCCCACCATTTGCTTGGCCCCAGGGTTATGCCTAGCACTTAAATTCACCACCAACATCCCTTGATACCATACATCAGAAACAAAATGTGACCTACAGCAAACCTAATGATTATAAATTGCTCTTTTCTGATCCTCCCATTTTATTGATTCTCACTCCCCAGACAAAAGACTTTAACCAAATTGCTGATTCATCAGCAATTTATTTTTTCCCATAAAGTCACCCAGCCGCCAAAACTTTCAGTTTGGCCATTTAAAATCATTTGAAATAATGGCTTTACATTTTTGGAATTTATTTATTTATATATTTCCATTTTATTTGTGCAAAAGTGCTTTCAAAGCAGGAATTGCTCTCACTGGTTGAGGACATATCTTGACTCCCTAACCTTTTCACTGGAAGTTGACAGAGATGATATTTAAAATGTATAACAAGTAAGAACATAGGCACAGACCAGTCAGGATGGATGCCAATCACAGGTAAACTGTGGGGCTGTTCCACTATACATTAGCAGCATCTTGGTCCTGGCAGTGATCATCTGATGAACATCGTGGTGTTCTGTAGTAGCAGGAGGCAGTATGATGTGATATGGTAAAGCATGCAAGATCAAATCCCAGCTCTACCCTTTACGAACTGCAGGGCCTCAAGAAGCTTTGCCTGAGCCTCAGTTTCCTTATCTGTAAAATAAGAACAATAAAGTCCTACCTTCAGAGCCTTTATTGTGAGCATTAGAGAAGATAATTCATGTGAAGGATCTGGCATAATATCTGACACATTGCAGAAAGTCCAAGCTACCTTTATATTCTTAGTTAGCAGATATGCTTATTTTCTTGAGCTCTTTGGCAAAATTTTTGTAAACTTTATCAAGCAGAATGTGCAATGTTACTTTTCATAATTTTCTTTTGAGTTCAGTTCCTGGTCATCTGATAAACAAAGATAAGTTTTAGTTGCTCTGGATGTTTGGTAAACTAAATTTAATGTTTGGTTATGAAGACTACGCTAGCCTTCTTTGGATATAATTGTTGCCTCTTTCCCTAAGATACTTAAGTTTTTATTTTGATAGCATAGTAGTTAAAAACACAAGCTTTGAAAGCTAAGTAGGTTTGTAGCCCATCTCTCCCAGTTCCTAGCTATGAAGACTTGGGCCAGTTGCTCCACCCTTCTGAGCCTAATTTCTGTCATCTGTCACATAGGTATAATACAATGCTGCTGCCTTGTAGATTCAACAATATACTTTAGAACATCTAAAACAGTGCCTAGCAGAAAGAAGAACCACTCAGTCAGCATTAGCTACTCTTATTCTGTTGTTAACTATCTCTACTTCTTATCTGAAGTAGAGGCAGTATCAATCATAAACTTAAACTATGAAGAAACCACTAAAGGAGTTTTCATTAATCTTTTCATGATACAGGGTTCTGATTTTTTAAAAGTCTTTAGTTTCTATACATAAAATACTTGTATTTATTTACAGCAGTTGTATAAATAAGGATTCAGAAATACTTATACTACACTTAGATGTGTAGAGAACATGTACAGTAAATTTTTTTTGGTATATAATGAATCAGATTTCTTTCATGTGCTCCCATTTGTCAGGCATTGTGGGGAAGGGGAACCACTAACTGTTAGGCCACTCCAATAAACTTAATCTACTGAAATAATTTAAATACCCTCTTTAGATAAGCACTAAATCTCTTTTAGTAGTTTAATCTCTCAAATTTTCACCACCTTCCTCCAGAGCCTCTGTTTTTTGTCATCTGGGTTCATAGAACAAGGACAATAGCTGGGTGTTCAGTGACAGCAGAGGTGACATGAAGTCCTCAAATCCTTGTGATGGAACCTGGACCACAGCTTTTCTTTGCCATTGAGTGGCTATTCTACAGTGCTCCCTGGTGAGTGCTCAAGGGTGACTGGTCCCATCCCTGTGCCTTCTCCTGGCCAGTGCTGCTGAAGTGCAGTGGGGTACGTCATGGTGGTTTCATCTCTCAGCTTCATCAGAACCAGGTTATGCTCTTTCAGACAGCTCAGCCTTGCCTTGGCTTTCAACTGATGCTGAAGACTCCTCTAAGACACTGCCTTTTCCCTATCCAGCCCTGACCTATAATGCCTACCTAAGCTGTGCCACTTTCACCATAGCAGACCCCATAGCAGGCCCATCTTCCTCATGCCCTTTCAGCAATATACAGGGACTTTCCATCTTTGCCACCTAGAAACCAAGGACAACTCAGGAAAACTTAACTCAGGCCCATAGTCTGTGCAAGCAGGCTGTGCCACAGAGATCTCTGCTGTGGCCGCTCCCAGTTAGTACAGAAGTTCCCTCTGGAGCCCCAAATATGAAACAAGGCAATGCCCCTCAACATGGATGCTCCCATTCTGGTCAAAGCTCAGACAGCGGGGGCTAGGCCACTTGATCCTCACCCTTCATCTCTCTTCAATCTGTTTCCCTTCTCCCCTACAATACCCTGGAACCAGAAGGGGCAACTTTCATGCTTTCCACTTCATCTAAGTCACATCCTCTCCTTCCAGACTCCAACCTCATGGTGGAATCTTAATGGTAGACAAGGTATGGGAGAAAAAAATCAGCTTACCAATTAGATGATTTTTAAATGACTGCAATACTAATTGGCTTATAGGTATTTTTGGTTTAAATAAAGCTATATTGCATAACCATTAATAAATTGTTTCTTTTATACAAGAGGGTAAAGTACTACTCTTGTATTGATAGAGACTAAGTTGCAATTCCTACTTGTCTTTGTAAAACTAAAAATAGAAAGGTCTTCCTTAGTTATCCTGCTAAAAGTAAAAAATGAGTGGTTTTCTGAATGCTAAGAAGGGTCAACTTAAAGGCGTTTTTTTCTCTTGTGGTTAGAGCAGATCTAGAGGCATTCATGGATAAAAAAGCATTTCTATCTGACCTTTTCGAAAATACTAAATTCCATGGACATGCATTTATAACAACCTTGAAAGTTCTTTTGTCAGTGAACATGAAATAGATTTCTCAAAATAAATATCTTCAAGTGGATCATAGTTAATAAAAATAAACTAATTAAGTCTCCTCTTTTTAAAAACCATGAAGAATTTACAAGGATAATAGGAAAGACCAGCTTTCTTCCTGACCCTTTTGCCTAAAAATGCTGAAAAGAGAGTCTCCTGTCTTCCCTAACACCTGGTTTTTGCTGACTCTCACCAATTCCCTTACTCCACACTCACCTATTCCCAAACAAAAGTCCAGGAGACTTAAAGTTTCATAAAAACTAAGTTTTAGATCTGATAGAAAAAAATGTTACAGAGGTTCCAAGATGGCCGAATAGGAACAGCTCTAGTCTACAGCTCCCAGCATGAGCAAGCAGAAGACGGGTGATTTCTGCATTTCCAACTGAGGTACTGGGTTCATCCCACTGGGGCCTGTCAGTCAGTGGGTGCAGCCCACGGAGCAGGGCGGGGCATCGCCTCACCCCAGAGGCACAAGGGGTTGGAGAATTCCCTTTCCTAGCCAAGGGAAGCCGCGACAGACGGACGTACCTGGAAAATCGGGACACTCCCACCCTAATACTGTGCTTTTCCAACGGTCTTAGCAAACAGCACATCAGGAGATTATATCCCACACCTGGCTTGGAGGGTCCCACGCCCACAGAGCCTTGCTCCCTGCTAGCACAGCAGTCTAAGATCAAACTGCAAGACAGCAGCGAGGCTGGGGGAGGGGCATCGGCCATTGCTGAGGCTTGAGGAGGTAAGCAAAGCCGCTGCTAAGCTCAAACTGGGTGGAGCCCACCGCAGCTCAAGGAGTCCTGCCTGCCTCTGTAGACTCCACCTCTGGGGTCAGGGCATAGCTGAACAAAAGGCAGCAGAAACTTCTGCAGATTTAAACATCCCTGTCTGACAGCTTTGAAAAGAGTAGTGGTTCTCCCAGCATGGAGTTTGAGATCTGAGAACGGACAGACTGCCTCCTCAAGTGGGTCCCTGACCCCTGAGTAGCCTAACTGGGAGACACCTCCCAGTAGGGGCCAGCTAACACCTCATAAGGCCGGGTGCCCTCTGAGACGAAGCTTCCAGAGGAAGGATCAGGCAGAAACATTTACCGTTCCATAATATTTGCTGTTCTGCAGCCTCCGCTGGTGATACCCAGACAAAAAGGATCTGGAGTGGACCTCCAGCAAACTCCAACAGACCTGCAGCTGAGGGTCCTGACTGTTAGAAGGAAAACTAACAAAAAGAGGTAATACCATTCAGTACACAGGCATGGACAAGGACTTCATGTCTAAAACACCAAAAGCAACGGCAACAAAAGCCAAAATTGACAAATGGGATCTAATTAAACTAAAGAGCTTCTGCACAGCAAAAGAAACTACCATCAGAGTGAACAGGCAACCTACAGAATGGGAGAACATTTTTACAATCTACCCATCTGACAAAGGGCTAATATCCAGAACCTACAAAGAATTCAAACAAATTTACAAGAAAAAAGCAAACAATCCCATCAAAAAGTGGGCAAAGGATATGAACAGACACTTCTCAAAAGAAGACATTTATGCAGCCAACAAACACATGAAAAAATGCTCATCATCACCCGCCATCAGAGAAATGCAAATCAAAACCCCAATGAGATACCATCTCACACCAGTTAGAATGGCAATCATTAAAAAATCAGGAAACAACAGGTGCTGGAGAGGATGTGGAGAAATAGGAACACTTTTATACTGTTGGTGGGACTGTAAACTAGTTCAACCATTGTGGAAAACAGTGTGGCGATTCCTCAAGGATCTAGAACTAGAAATACCATTTGACCCAGCCATCCCATTACTGGGTATATACCCAAAGGATTATAAATCATACTGTTACAAAGACACATGCACACGTATGTTTATTGCAGCACTATTCACAATAGCAAAGACTTGGAACCGACTCAAATGTCCATCAATGATAGGCTGGATCAAGAAAATGTGGAACGTATACACCATGGAATGCTATGCAGCCTTAAAAAAGGATGAGTTCATGTCCTTTGTAGGGACCTGGATGAAGCTGGAAGCCATCACACTGAGCAAACTATCGCAAGGACAGAAAACCAAACACCACACATTCTCACTCATAGGTGGGAATTGAACCATGAGAACACTTGGACACAGGGTGGGGAACATCACACACTGGGGCCTGTTGTGGGGTGGGGGGAAGGGGGAGGGATAGCATTAGGAGATAGATCTAATGTAAATGACGAATTAACGGGTGCAGCACACCAACATGGCACATGTATACATATGTAACAAACCTGCACTGTTGTACACATGTACCCTAGAACTTTAAGTATAATAAAAAAACGAAAAAAAGTTACAAAACCTTTTTCTCAAAAAAAAAAAAGTCTAATCTAAATGGGAATTGAGTACCACAACTCAGTATCACACCTTTCTGAAGTTTATCCATTTTCTGTAACTTACAACTTCTTCTGTATCAGTGTTCATCCTTCCTTCCCTTCCAGTAATTCTGTGGCTTGGTATATACTCATTGATCACCAAAAATTCAGCCCTTTAACATTATGTTATTTTATTGATATATACTCACTGATCACCAAACATTCAGTCGTTTAACATTATGTTATTTTATGGATATGTTAATTATTTTAATGAAAAACTTCAAATGTATAAAAAAATAGATTGTATAAGGAGCTCCCAATTACCTATCTCCCTGCTTTAACAATTATCACATAATCATCTTATTTTGACTATACCACTACCCATTTCTCCATCACCACCTTCTCCCCCAGATTGTTTTGAAGTAAGTTGTCTTATCTGTAAGTATATGTTGCTTTTGCCAGTATAACCAACTCCATTTTATGTTTGTTCCTTGGGTTCTTTGTGCAGTTTTCATCATTTGATTATCAGTTCCCATTCAGGAGTTGGTCTTCTACTTTTGAACTTGCCGTGTGCATCTCATCATGATTGTGCCTTGCTGGAATTCAGTACATGTGAAGTATGATGTCTACAACCAGAATGGAGCCAAGGGGAAAAATAAAACTGACAACATGGGTGAGAGAAATGATACCACGGTCACCCACCTGTGTGTTGAAGAAAATCTTTAATCTTGTGTAGAATGAATGTTTATGTAATTGGTTGGCTAACAGCTCCTCAAAATCTTGAGGGGTATATAATGTTTGTATTATACACTACTTTAAAATAGGAAAAACCATTACCAACCACATCTTATATACTAGACCAAAATGTCTTAGTTAATGGATTTGCATTTTATCTGCTAGGAATTTGTAACTGCCACTTAAGACTAAGACTAAAGTTTCTGTGACCACATCACCACTTTGTTTCTCAATCTTCTCGGAGGTAACAGATTATTGTTCAACCTGCTGATTTACTCTTTCTTACCCTTAAAGCAATAGCACCACCCTGTGGCAAAATTTAAAATGTTTCTTCACACTGGCAAATACAGCTTCAATCTTACAACGTTAAGATGCCAAGTGACTCTAGCGGACTGATGAAGTTTTGAGCCTCTTCTCAGATTAATGTTTTTAAATGTATAAAATACAATACATGGAATTACAAAGGAAATCAATTATATGAAAATACTGTTGTGGTCAGGTGTCCATGGACTCTAGTTAGGAAGCCATAATAGGAGGCTGGGAACATGACATTTTGGTTCCTTCAGAAGCAACTCCTCCCTATTATTCTTATAATTAAGGATAATTATTCTAGTTGAGTTTGCAGGTAGGCTTTCAGGAATTACATAATGGTTTTGGCTCCATCTCTATAAATATTTATATGGTTTATAAGAAAGGAAAGGTTGTTGGAGACAGAAGGGGGGTTTATACAATAGAATCCATCTACATAGTGAAAACATGTTGGGTTTTGTATCTAGGTCCTTTAAATTATTGAAGTTTAGATATTCTTGCCAAAAAGGAAGGATAGATTCCAGAATTCTCCTGAAAGGGTAGTCTCAGGGCATAAGGGCTTATCCTGAATGCTTTTATGAGGCTTACAAAGTAAGGCAAACTGGACAATTAATGTTTTACAGCCTGTACATTAATTAACATTAATTAATGTAATTAATGTTATTCAACCCTGCTCAGTAAATTCTGCTCCAGATGCCTCAGAATTAAGTTCCCGCCTAGGGCTAATGAAATAAGTCTAGGTGCCACTAGAGGGCACTGTGAGGACTCTGTTGCTAGTTAGGTGAGGAGAGCTATTGGATGGCTGCCCCGTGCAATGGCGACTCAAGGATGAGGCAGGGGTGCAGGAAGGAAGACAGTTAACATTGCAGATCTTAGGTTATAAGTAAATAGTAGTAATAAAGGCTTACCAAATATTTCAGGCTCCCCCATCTACTGGGTACATGGTAGGGTTGTACTTCTTAATCCTCCTGTAGTGGGTGGGACCATATGATTGGCCCTGGCCAACAGCCAATAAGTTGTCAGCAGGGATGGTATGTATCTCTTTTCTCCTCCTTCTCCCTCTTTTTCTTCTCCTCCTTCTTCTTCTTTCTTAAACTTTGTAGAGACAGGGTCTCACTATGTTTCTAAGGCTGATCTTGAACTCGTGGCCTCAAGCAATCCTCCTGCTTAGGCCTTCCAGAATACTGGGATTACAGACATGTATCTGTTCTTCACCAAGCATTGAGTTGTTGGTGCCAGACCCTCCAGAGTTCTCTTTCCCCTTGATATAGGTACTAACAATATTCAAGATGGTAGCTATTCTGTCAGCCTGGGTCCCTGACTAACTACAATGGGCAGAGTCCCCCAGCTGATCCACAGTAGACAAGTAATGTGATTGAAAAATAAATCTCATCTAAAACCACAGGCATCCGGGGATTAATGCTTACTGCAGCAGAGCATACACAACTTTGACTATCACAGCTAGGTACTCAACCAAGTATCTGCATATTCGATCCTCTCAATATATTTATTTTTTCCTTTTTTCAGATGAGAAAATTGAGACTTAGAAACTGTAAGGACTTACCCAAGGTCATGGAGCAAGGTAAGTCCTTTGACCTTATATCATGCTTCTTAATTACTGTGTTATACTATATACCATGACCAGTTAGAATCTGTGTCACATGTTCCCAATAAAGAAAAGAGAAATTCATGGAGCCACAAACGCAAGAGGAAGGATCACTTAAGCTAGCTTCTAGCCTATGGATCTTGGGACACCCTCAATATTTAGCAGATAAGAGTGCTACCAATCTCTCCACTAACTTGAACTGGATTCGTCTTATTTCTCCACAAACTCTACCCTGGTTTTGCGAATCTTCCACCCAGATCCCTTGCCTCCAGTTCCTGCCTCCTCCAGTCATCTCACTTCTCACACTGCCTTCCACATCACCTTTTAAGTCATCATCTTAGCTCCCACTAGGACCACCTAGGGAGCTTTTCAAGTACACATGCATAATTCATATAGGGCCTGAGCAAGTCTTTTGTTCATATGTGGCTACAATGGAAGACCCTAATATGAAAGACTCTGATTTTCATGTTTCTATACTATCAGGTCCCAGTTAACCTTTTCTCACTTATTGTCCACACAGTGCTCCACAGGTCAGTTACAATAGAGATTATTATCCCTTGAATAAAACATTAAGAATATATTTATGTCCCCAGGCCTCTGCTCCAGTTGTTCCCTTTCCCTGAAATTTCTTCCTCATCCTCATCAGTAAAAATTCTACCATCACTCAAATGTTTCCACCTTCGTGTAGTCTCCCCTTGCTGCCCCAAGTCACAATTCAGACTTGATTCCTTGGGCTCTTCCAGTATTCAGCTTCTATCTGTACCAGAGTTTTGATAATTCTGTCTTTATTACATTTATTTATACATGTCTGTCTTCCCCACTAACCTGTCAACTCCTGAAGGGAGGGGGCCCAGTGTTTTGTTTTTGTTTTTGTTTTTTGCCCAGTGTTTTGTGTGTGTGTGTGTGTTGGGTGGCGGGGTAGGGGGAAGGGATTGGATTTATTTTTAATAAGAAAGGCTGAATTGAGAGCTTACAGTTTTTTTCCTAAAATTTAATAACAGTACTAGTAAAACCCTACCCTCCTCAGCTGACCTTCTTTCAAGTATAAGAGTACAAAGCTTCTAGGTAAGCTGCTTTTATGACGTAAGAGCATGACTGATAGCACCAAACCTGTTTAAATTCACTGAGAGCCAGGTGAGGTCACATAGCAGAGGCATCTCATCTGAGCATGTTTTCAGACTCCAAGTATTTTCAGTGTTATTTTATCTTGGGATTCCACAAATACCTCCCACAATGCTTAATATCTAGCAAATACTCATTATACTTTAAAATGCAACTTACTTTTATGAATTTACGTATTTATTCATTTATTCCACAAATATGTATTGGAGTGCTGACACTGAGTTCTTACTTTGAGCAAGGCACCAGAGACAGACAAAACGTCAGCCTTCATTAAGTCTACATTCTAGTGGAGGAGGCAAACAATAAACAGGATGAGTAGGTTATGTATGTAGTATGTTAGAAGATAAGTGCTAAGGAGAAACATAAAGCAGAGATGGTAGATGAGCATCAGTCTGAGTGATTTGTGTGCACATTAAAGTTTGAGAAGCTGTACTCTAAATGGAGCCATCTTTACAGGGATTCTTTACAGAATAATGAATAGAGATACATTCCAAATCCCAAAACAACTATTTTGGGAAGCAAAGAGATCCCAGGTCAGTTTCTTGAAAATTCAGAGCCAAATGCTGACAGGACACCAGTATAAACTCCCAATGGAATCACAGAACTTCCTAAGAACTTTTCCTCATATTTTTTAGACAAGTATGTATATACATATGTGTGCTTAATTGATGTGTGATTAGAAAAAAGGAACTAACATTGTTGTTGTTGTTGTTTAGTGCTTTGCTGTGGTTTAGATGTGGTTTGTTCCCTCCAAGGCACAAGTTGAAATTTGGTTCCTAAAGTAATGGTGTCAAAAGATGGTAGGGTCCATAAGAGGTGTTTATGTCACAGGGGTTCAACTCTCATGAAGGGATTAATGCCATTCTCACAAGAGTCAGTTAGTTCTCATGGGAGGGAACCTTATTATCACAAGAGTGGGTTATTATAAAGGTGAGTTCAGCTTTCTTGTTTCACTCTTGCTTCTTTTCTTGCCATGCGATCCCTTGTTTTTCCACCGTGTTAAGAAGCACCATAAGGCCCTCAACAGATTCAGGTCTTCAATCTCAGACTTCCCAGCCTCCAGAACCATAAGCCAAAATACTTACCTTCTCTTCTCTTCTCTCTTCTCTTCTTCTTCTTCTTCCTCTTCCGCCTCCTCCTCCTCCTCCTCTTTCTTCCTCTTTCTTCTTCTTCTTCCTCTTTATTAACTTAAGGGGCACATGTGCAATTTTTTCATATAGGTAACCTCATGTCATGGGGGTTCATTGTACAGATTATTTTGTCACCCAGGTATTAAGCCTAGTATACCCATTAGTTATTTTTTCTGATCCTCTCCCTTCTCCCACACTCCACTCTCCAATAGGCCCCAGCATGTGTTGTTTCCCTCTATGTGTGCATGTGTTCTCAATATTTAGCACCCACTTATAAGTGAGAATATGCAATATTTGGTTTTCTGCTCCTGTATTAGTTTGCTAAGGATAATGGCCTCCAGCTCCATCCATGATCCTGCAAAGGATATGATCTCATTCTTTTTTATGGCTGCCTAGTATTCCATGGTATAGATATACCACATTTTCTTTATCTGAGTCTATTATTGATGGACATTTAGGTTGATTCCATGTATTCACTATTGTGAATAGTGGTGCAGTGAACATATACGTGCATGTGTTTCTATGATAGAATGATTTATATTCCTTTGGGTATATGCCCAATAATGGGATTGCTGGGTTAAATAGTAGTTCTGTTTTTAGCAATTTGAGGAATCACCCCCTGCTTTCCACAATGGTTGAACTAATTTACCCTCCCACCACTAGTGTATAAGTATTCTTTTTCTCCTTGCCAGCATCCATTATTTTTTGACTTTTTAATTGTAGCCATTCTGACTGCAAACCTCTTTTCTTTATAGATTGTCCAGTCTCAGGTATTCTGTTATAGCAACCAAAAACAGACTAAGACATGCCTGTTGGCCAGGCACAGTGGCTCACGCCTGTAATCCCAGCACTTTGGGAGGCTGAGGCGGGCAGATCATGAGGTCAGGAAATCGAGAGCATCCTGGCTAATACAGTGAAACCCTGTCTCTACTAAAAATACAAAAAAATTAGCCAGGCGTGGGGGCAGGCGCCTGTAGTCCCAGCTACTCAGGAGGCTGAGGCAGGAGAACGGCGTGAACCTGGGAGTTGGAGGTTGCAGCGAGCCAAGATTACGCCACTGCACTCCAGCCTGGCCAACAGACCAAGACTCCATCTCAAAAAAAAAAAATTGCCTGTTATATGGCATTGTGTTACTATAACAGGAATAAACCTTAGTCCAGAAACAAGGATAAATCAGAAAGATTACAGTTCCATTTAATCAAATTAAATTCATTTTGATGCCAAAAATATATGTATTACATTTTTTAGAATTGGGGGTCACATTCTGTTGCCTAAGCTGGAGTGCAGTGGTGCTGTCACAGCTCACTGCAACCTCAAATTCCTGGGCTCAAGTGATCCTTCTGCATCAGCCTCCCATGTAGTTAGAATTACAGGCATGTGCCACCATGCCCAGTTATTTTTTAAGAAACCTTTTCTGTAGAGACAGAGTCTTAGTATGTTGTTCAGGCTGGTCTCAAACTCCTGGCTTCAAGTGATCCTCCCACCTTAGCCTCCCCAAATGCTGGGATTACAGGTGTGAGCTACCACATTCAGCCTGTATTACTTTTTTAATCAGGAGAAAAAAAACTATGTCTCTGTGTCCCATATTGCTTAGTCATTATTGAGCCCCTTTCCCTGTATCAGATACCACAGGAAACGTGTATCAGCCCCACTTCACATCCTCTAAGCCTCAGCTCAGATTCCAGCTGTAACAAAAAGGTCCCTGAAGGCTTCCACCTCTTTGCACTGACAGTATCTCACCTCAGACTTAACCTTTGTTTTTCTCACTTCCTGCTTCAGGGCTTCTCTGACTCCTTGCTATGTGTGCCCATAGGTGCCTACTCAGCACTTACCAGACACACAAACCGAGAGGTTGTTGCCCCAACTTGTAGGGGGCAGAAGCAGATGAATGAATGCTTCTCTTGCTTGTTCCTTGACCCTTCAAGAGAACAATTTTTGAGGCTGTAGCTGTAACCAACTAAATAATGCAACCTCATATTAACTTTCCTTTACTTTCTGTCTCATACTCTTGTTCCATTGGATTAATTCCTAAGTAAATTACCTGCATCCAAGCCCTTACCTCAAACTGTGACTTCAAGGTAATATCCAACTGAGTAACACAAAAGTTTCCATGAGTCTTAGCAAAAGAAAAATAAATAGAGAACCCTCTCCAGGCTTTAATCCACGTAAGCCACCACTGAGATGTTCATTACCCAAGCCCACTAGTCTCCTAGAAGTATGTAGTTAACATACCACTTTCTTTTGGGCACAGTAATATTTTCCAGGGCTGGGAGCCTCAGTATTACCATCCAGTCCCACCTATATTTCCACACCTGTGGAAATCTACACACCAGAACAGTAGCTCCCAATTCTCATGGAACATCTTTCATCTCTTTCATCAAGTTAGCAGAAATACCCATTCTGTTTCTACATCTTTGCATGCAAGGACTCCCACCTTCTCCTCCTCCTTGCCACCCTCCCTGCCTAATACAATCTCCTTGATGAATTGAAGCTTTCACAAAACACAAGAGAAGTCTTTGTCTTTGAACAACTGCTTTTCTCCTACTAGATAATCCCCAAGGAAAAGGTACATAATGGATCTTCTTGGAAATAGGAAAGAGAAAAAAAGAAAAAGAAAAAAAACCCATATGAATTAATATCACAAGAAGGGTTCCTTAGCTGGGTGCATGTCTCTGTCTCTACAGAGATCATTTAGGACCTATTCTACAGTAACTTGAAGCTTCAGAGCCAGCAAAAGTCCCACCTGGCTCCTTCTAGCACAGCGTGCACCTGTGGCCTAAAACAGAGCCCACGCTGGAAGGTGATACCTGATCCCACTGCTGCTGGGGTGGGAGGTTTCAGCTAGCCATAGTGCTTGCATCTGTTTATTAAAAGCTGTTCTAGGCCGGGCGCGGTGGCTCACGCCTGTAATCCCAACACTTTGGGAGGTCAAGGTGGGCGGATCACAAGGTCAGGAGATGGAGACCATCCTAACACGGTGAAACCTCGTCTCTACTAAAAGTACAAAAAAAAAATTAGCCAGGCGTGGTGGCGGGCACCTGTAGTCCCAGCTACTTGGGAGGCTGAGGTGCACACTGCGCTAGAAGGAGCCAGGTGGGACTTTTGCTGGCTCTGAAGCTTCAAGTTACTGTAGGATAGGTCTTAAATGATCTCTGTGGAGACAGAGACATGCACCGAGCTCAGGAATCCTTACTAGACTATCATTTCACATTCTGCATGTTTTACACAAGTACTGGAAAAAAATACATTTCTGTCATAAAAAATTCAAACCATATAGAAGTATAGAGAGTAAAAGTGAAAGTCCTTTCTCCTAATCTCAAAGACACTCCTCTTCTAGAAATAAAGCACTCTCTTCCCTAGGAGGGACACATTTTCCTACACATGTGTTATACACAGTACAGGTTTTGTTTTTTATAAAATGGAATCAAACCAACGATATGCCTTTTTCACTTTAGAGTATGAATTGGTGGATTGTCACCACTGTAAATACCTGGTTTCTAATCTCAACTGGATAAAGGTTGACAATTCTTTTCTTTTCTGTTCTTATATTTATCTTTGTTCATTTCCCTCCCCTCTCACCCCACCATTCCCATGGCTTCTTCTAAACCGTTGACTCTTTCCTCAAACTCTTGCCCTCTCACTTATAGACAACATTCTCCCTAAGAAATAGCAACCATGGCCAGGTGTGGTGGCTCTTGACTATAAATCTCAGCACTTTGGGAGGCCAAGGCAGGAGAGTTGTTTGAACCCAGGAGTTTAAGACCAGCCTAGGCAACATGGCAAGACCCGATTCTACAAGAAATAAAAATAAATAAATAAATTAGCCAGACATGGTGGTGCACACCTGTGGTGCGAGCTCCTCAGGACAATGAGGCAGGAGGATCACTTGAGCCCAGGAAGTCGAGGCTGCAAGTGAGCTGAGATCACACGACTGCACTTCAGCCTGGGTGACAGAGTGAGACCCTATCTCTAAATCAATAAATAATAAAGACATAGAGATTATTAGTTTTTTGTTGTTGTTGTTGTTTTTAAGATGAAGTCTCACTCTTGCCCCCAGGCTGAAATACAATGGCGTGATCTCAGCTCACTGCAACCTCTGCCTCCTAGGTTCAAGCAATTCTCCTGCCTCAGCCTCCTGAGTAGCTGGGATTACAGGTGCCTGCCACCACACCTGGCTAATTTTTGTATTTTTAGTAGAGACAGGGTTTCACCATGTTGGCCAGGCTGGTTTTGAACTCCTGACCTCAGGTGATCCTCCCTCCTCGGCCTGATCATTAGTTTTAAAAAATTCCTTCAATTACTGCCTACCTACCACTTCAACTGCAGACTTACCTCACATGCATCTCATCCAGGCTCTCTCCCTTTTCAGTAAAAGCATGTCCATTTTTTTCCTTCATGTTCTATCCTCTCTATTTGTTCTTTGCATCCCATTCCCACGCCAGGGACAGCTTGAGAGCCAGAAAGGCTAAGTTCCAGTCTTGTTCTGCCGCTTTCTAATTGTATGACTTCAGACAAGTTAACTTCTTTGAGAGTAGGAAATGTTCTGACCCACAATCAATGAATCACTTGTGATGATGCTAATCAAAAAGGTCTTTTATTATTCTCAAAGAGTTAAGTAGGTGTTAACCCTATCCAGTGCTGGAGCTAATTTAGTGAGAGGTGGGAGTATATGAGAAGGAGAATATTCACTGGTCCAGCCATTATGACTTATCTTTCTATCACATTTTCTTTATTTTTAATGATACATCATTTTCTCCATTAAAAAAAAAATTGGTAAAGATCGAGTAAATGCCACAAGCTTAGAATGTTGCACTAAATTGTTATGTAAATCAAATCAACGTCTTTAAAACAAATCAGAGCTCTAAGAAACTTTATAGGAAAACAAAAAGAAACCAATAAACATAAAGCCATATTTTTATACAAAGTATATACAGTGTGTATATACTATGTATCTTCTTTTTTCCATATAAATATTTCAGCATGTCTTAAAGTATGGTGGGTGTTTTTCCAAGATGGCAGATTGGAGGCATCGTTAGCATGCCTCTCCCAGTTGGAAAGACAAAGTACTGTGTAGAGATTCACACTGTGAACTTTATTTCAAGAAGCAACACAGGAACAGGAAAACTGATGGAAACCAGACCCTTTGAAAGAAGCAGCAGGCTGCAGCCTACACCATGAGCCAGGTGTAAACCTGAAAATCCCCAGAGTGTGAGCAGGGAGAAGCTGCCTCTGGGATATACATTTCCATTGGAGAACCTGGCAATCCAGGCCATGAGGGAAGCTTTTTAACCCTACCCAGTGCTAGAGCTAATGTAGTGAATGGTGGGGAGTATATGAGAAGGAGTAGCATTGGGACATGCTGTGTGTGCACTCCCAGTCTCCAGTGGGGACAGAGGGAAGCCATTCTTGATCCTGCCTCACAGGGTACTTCACTTTAGAAGTCAGCCAGCTAATTCAGGCAGCAGTCACAGGATGAGAGAAGCTCCCAATGGAGATTAAGCAGGAGCTGGGTGCCCCTGCTTCTTGGGCAGACCAGGAGGATTGTGGCCTGAGAGCCTCAATATCCATCTCCATGGGGAAGTCTTATGGTCTGCGGCAGTTTTGAATTCTGAGCATAGGCTGCCTGGAACCCAGTGAGCTGCTGCTAGTGGAACATTCCAGGTGTGAGACCTGCCTTGCCAAGTGCATGGAAACTGGGTGGGGCTTACTGCCACCTGCTGCTCCCCACTCCCCTTGTAGACTCTTCTGTGCAGCAGAAGCCACTGTACTCCCCCATGGAACATTACTCCAGCAGCCAGAGAACTGCCCTCTGATCCTCACTGGGGCCGCTGCTTGTGTCTGCACACCAAGAACCAGAACATGGACTTGCCTGACCCAGCCCCTACCTAGCTTTGCCCATCCACCCATGCTGGTCACATAACACAAAGGACAGAAACTGTTGGGAGCCTTATGGCCCCGCTCGTTGCCTGAGATATCAGAGTACTTCCCCTGGGTAACGAAAGGCAAGCACAAATGAAGGTCACATTTCAGGAAATACTTGAATGAAGGAAGAGAGGTGGCTTGGCACATGAGCACAGAGTTTAGGAAGTGTTGTGATGAAAGGATCAAAGCTGGAAGTCAGCTGATACAGCCACTACAGAATCTTCAGGCAGAAGAACACAGTGCTCAGGAAGGCAAAAACTTGTGTATGACCTCAGCTATCACAATTGCTTGTATCACCTTCACTAACCAGGAGGTCCTAAGTCTGTCCACGTGACCAGTTCATTACTACTACAGCTGGCATTTGAGAAAGCCAACACACCAAGGCTATTTATAACCAAGGAATCTCACAGAGTCTATATCACTCCCCAGCCACCTCTATCTGATCTGGTGCTGGTACCCAGTGCTGGGAGACTTGAGGACAGGTCACATCATTGGATCCCTTGCAGACATTCCCCAGCACCGGCCTGGAGGATGGCAGCCCAACTGGGCAGCTAGACACAGAGGAGCAGCAGCATTCACAGTAATCTGGCCTTCAGAGACTCCTACTTCTGGGGAAAGGGGGGTACACCACATCAAGGGAGCACCCCCATAGGACAAAAGAATCCAGGTGGCAAGCCATGAGTCCCAGGACTTTCTTCTTGTGTGAAGTTTGTTTCAGCAGAAGTACAGATGCAGTGCTGAGCCCAGTGGGGGAAAGTCTGTGACTCTACCCCAACAGGCAGCCCTGGTGCTCATGAAGGGTCTTGGAGAAGGGGATTTCTTCTTCCCCTCACCCACCACTGCAGACACAGCTGGGACTTCTCCCATAGGAGCTCAGCATGGGTGGAAACAGTAGACAGCCTTTTGGGAATACTTTAGGGTGACTGCATCCCCACAGAAGGAGTACCCTCCAGGTTCAGACCTGCATGAGGGGTAGAGGCTACCATCCCTGTCTACATGGAATATCGACATTCCTGCAAATGAAAAGAAGTGCCTGTCTGATCTGAATAGCCAGAACACTGGGTCAGGAGTGTGACTGGAAGGTGGATAACTTTTCTGCTGGACTGGCAGGGAAGCTGAGGTGGCTCCCACTTTTCCTCCTGAGAAGACATCAGTGTGTTTCACTGAGAGCTCCCCCAGTGACTTCTGTCAAGGCTGGGACCTCTGCCCACCATTGGGTATTGAATTTACCCAACTGCTTTAGCCACAGCCAGTGTTTAACCATGGACACCTGCTCTACTGGCCTGAAGCCTGAACTGTTCAACCCAGTAAATAAAATACTGGGGGAAAAATAAATAAAAAGTGCACACCACTGGGGAGTGAGATAAGCTTCAAGAGGCCTCTGCCATTCCCACAAGAGACAGTGAATCTGTTCACACACCATGCATATTGCTACTACACCCAGCATCTGAGAAAGCCATCCTAAAAAGACTCTCCATAACTAAGAAACTCGTAAAGAATGTTTAACCCTGAAAGCATTCATAGCTGAATTAGGTTATTAAAAAAAAAAACAAAACTGTAATCATTAAAGTCACATCCTCAAGGGAGAAAAAAAATTAAAAAATAAATACAGTTGAATAAAAAATAAGTTCAAAAATAATTAGAAGGAATAGTATACTCAAATGAGAAGGAACCAGAAAAATAAATCTGGCAATATGACAAAACAGGGTTCTGTAATATCCCCAGAAGATCACACTAGCTATCCAGTAATGGATCCAATCCAAGACGAAATCCAGGCCAGGCATGATGGCTCACGCTGTAATCCTAACACTCTGGGAGGCCAAGGCGAGCAGTTTACCTGAGGTCAGGATTTCAAGACCAGCCTGAACAACATGGTGAAACCCCGTCTGTACTAAAAATACAAAAATTAGCTGGGCATGGTGGTGGACACCTTTAATCCCAGCTACTTGGAAGGCTGAGGCGGGAGAATTGCTTGAACCTGGGAGGCGGAGGTTGCAGCAAGCCAAAATCCTGCTACTGCACTCCAGTCTAGGCAACAGAGTGAGACTCCATCTCAAAAAAAAAAAAAAAAGAAAAAGAAAAAAGAAATCTGAAATACCAGATAAAGAATTCAAAAGCTTGATTAATAAGTTACTCAAGAAGATACAAAAGAAATGTGAAAACCAACATAAAGAAATTTTTAAAACATTCAGGATATGGATGAAAAATTTTCTAAACAGATATATGTATTTTTAAAAAAAACCAACCAGAATTTTTGGAAATGAAAGACACATTTAGGGGATTACAAAATGCAGAAGAAAGTTTTAACAATAGACTAAACCAAGTAGAAGAAAGAATTTCAGAGCCCAAAGACAAGGCTTTTGAGTTAACCCAACAGACAAAACTAAAGAAAAAAAGAATTAAAAGAAATGAACAAAGTCCCCAAGAAATATGGAATTATGTACAATGGCCTAACCTAAGATTCCTTGGTGTTCCTGAGGGAAAAGGAAAAGCCAAAAGTCTGGAAAATTTATTTGAGGGAATAGTTGAGGAAGACTTCCCTGGCCTTGCTAAAGATTTAGACATCCAAATACAAGAAGCTCAAAGAATTCCTTGGAGATTCATTGCAAAAAGGACATCAGCAATACATACAGTCATCAGGCTGTCTAAAGTCATCATGAATGAAAACTTCTAAGAGCAGTGATACAAAAGCATCAGGTAACCTACAAAAGATAACCTTTCAGACTAACAGCAGACTTCTCAGTAGAAACCTTACTAGCCAGAAGGAATTGGGGTCCTATCTTTAGCCTCTTTAAACAGAATAGCTGTTAGTCAACAATTTTCAATCCAGCAAAACTAAGTGTCATAGAAGAAAAAGAAGTTGTCTTTTTCAGACAAGCAAATGCTGAGGGAGTTTGTCACTACCAGACTAGCCCTACAAGAAATGCTAAAATGAGTTCTAAATCTTGAAATAAAAGGTCAGTGTGCACCAGAATAGAACTTTTCAAAGCAGAAAAGTCACAGGGCCTATAAAACAATAACACAGTGAGGAAACCAAAGTATCTAGGTAACAATCAACATGATGACTGGAATAGTCATTATTAACATTAAATTCAAATGTTCTAAATGCTCCACTTAAAAGATACAGATTGGCAGAATGGATTTAAAAAATCACAATCCAAATATCTGCTGTCTTCAAGAGACTCACCTAATGCATAAGGATTCATATAGACTCAAAGTAAAGGAGTGAAAAAAGATATTCCATGCAAATGGAAACCAAAAGCAAGCAGGAGTAGCTATTATTGTATAATGACCACAGAAGGTCGTTATACAATAATAATATAATCGATCCAACAAAAAGATATTACAGTCCTAAATATATATGCACCTAACTCTTGAGCTCCCAGATTCATAAAACAATTACTATTAGACCTAAGAAAAGAGCTCAACAGCAATACAATAATCGTAGGGGACTTCAACACTCCACTGACAGCACTGGATAGATCATTGAGGCAGAAAATAAAAAATAAACACTAGAAATAAAGTTCACTCTAAAACAAATGGGCCTAATGGATATTTATGGAACGTTCTACACAGGAACTGCAGAATATACATTCTTCTCATCAGCACATGGAACATTCTCCAAGATAGGCCATATGATAGGCCACAAAGCAATAAACTTTTAAAAATTGGAATTATATCAGATATCTTCTCAGACCACAGTGGAATAAAACTAGAAATCAACTCCAAAAGGAACCCTCAAAACTATACAAATACATGGAAATAAAACAACCTTCTCCTGAATGATGTCTGGATTAACAATTAAATCAAGATGGGAATTTTAAAATTCTTCAAATGAATGACAGTAGTGACATGAGTTATCAAAACCTCTGGGATAGAGCAAAAGCAGTGCTAAGAGAAAAGTTTATAGTGCTAAATGCCTGCATCAAAAAGCCTGAAAGATCACAAATTGACAACCTAACATCACACCTCAAGGAACTAGAGCAACAAGAAAAAAACCCAAAGCTAGCAGAAGAAAATAAAAAATAAAGATAAAAGCAGAACTATATGAAATGGAAACAAAAAATACAAAAGATCAATGAAACAACAAGTTGGTATTTAAAAAGATAAACAAAATTGATAGACCATTAGCTAAATTAACCAAGAAGAGAGAAAACTCAAATAAGGTCAACTAGAAATGAAAATGGAGACATTACAACTGACACCACAGAAATACAAATGATCATTTGAGATGACTATGAACAACTCTATGCACACAAACTAGAAAATCTAGAGGAAATGGTTAAATTCCTGGAAGCATACAACTCTTCTACCTTGAATTAGGAAGAAATAAAAATCCCTAACAGGCCAATAACAAGCAGTAAGATTGAATCAGTAACAGAAAAAAAAAATGCCAACAACAACAAAAACTCCAGGGCCAGATAGATTCACAGCCAAATTCAACCAGACATTCAAAGAAGAATTCGGGCTGGGTGTGGTGGCTCATGCCTGTAATCCCAGCACTTTGGGAGGCCAAGGTAGATGGATCACCTGAGGTCAGGGGTTCAAGACCAGCCTGGCCAACAAGGTGAAACCCTGTCTCCACTAAAAATACAAAAATTAGCCAGGTGTAGTGGTGCACCCCTGTAGTCCCAGTTACTTGGGAGGCTGAGGCATGAGAATCACTTGAACCCAGGAGGCGGAGGTTGCAGTGAGCTGAGATCATGCCATTGCACTCCAGCCTGGGTGACAGAGTGAGACTCTGTTTCAAAAAAGAAAAAAAAGAAGGAGGAGGAGAAGGGGGGCGTGGAGAAGAAGAAGGAGGAGGAGTAGGGGGAAGAAGAAGGAAGGAGAAGGAGGAAGGAGGAGGAAGGAGAAGAGGAAGAAGGAAGGAGAAGAAGGAGGAAGGAGAAGAAGGAAGGAGGAGGAAGGAGAAGAAGAAGGAGGAAGGATAAGATGAAGAAGAAGGAAGAAAAGGAAGGAGGAGGAGGAGGAAGGGAGGAGGAGGAAGAAGAAGGAAGAGGAGGAGGAGAAGAAGAGGAAGAAGAATTGGTACCAACCCTACTGAAACTATTCCAAACGATTATGGAAGAAGGAATCCTCCCTAATTCATTCTATGACACCAATATCACCCTGATACCAAAGCCAGGTAAGGACATAATGAAAAAAGAAAACTAAAGACCAATATGGCTAATAAACAGATGCAAACATTCTCAACACAATAAAATACTAGCAAACCAAATCCAACAGCACATCAGAAAGAAAATTCACCATGATCAAGTGGGTTTCATACCAAGGATGCAGGGATGGTTCAACATATGCAAGTCAATAAATGTAATTCACTACATAAACAGAATCTAAAACAAAAACCATATTATTATCTCAATAAATGCAGAAAAAGCATTTGGTAAAACCCACCTTCCATTTATGATTAAAAACCCTCAACAAACTAGGCATAGAAGGACATATCTCAAAACAGTAAAAGCTATTATGACAAACCCACAGCCAACAACATATGAATGGGGAGAAGTTGAAAACATTCCCCCTAAGAACTAGAACAGGACAAGAATACCCACTTTCACCACTTCTATTCAACATGGTACTGAAAGTGGTAGTCAGACTAATCAGGCAAGAGAAAGAAACAAAGGGCACACCAATGGGAAAAGAGGAAGTCAAACTATCTGTTTGCCAATGACATGATTGTACACCTAGAAAACCCTAAAGACTCCTCCAGAAGACTCCTAGATTTGATAAATTAATTCAGTGAAGTATCAGGTTACGAAAATCAATGTACACAAATCAGTAGCATTGTTATACAGCAACAATGACCAAGTTGATTAAATCAGGAACTCAATTCCTTTTACAATTAGCTGAAAATAATAAAATAAAATACCTAGGGGTGTACTTAACCAAGAAGGTGAAAAAGCTCTACAAGGAGAAAGACAAAACACTGCTGAAGGAAATCATAGATGACACAAACAAATGGAAATACATCCCATGCTCTGGATTGGAAGAATCAATACTGTGAAAATGACCATAGTGCCCAAAGGAATGTACAGATTCAATGCAATTCCTATGAAAATACCCACATCAAGCCAGCCTAGGTGGCTCATGCCTGTAATCCCAGTACTTTCGGAAGCCAAGGCGGGTGGATTACCTTAGGTCAGGAGTTCAGGATGAGCCTGGCCAACATGGTGAAATCCTGTGTCTACTAAAAAATACAAAAATTAGCTGGCATGGTGGTGGGTGCCTGTAATCCCAGCTACTCGGGAGGCTGAAACAGAAGAATTCCTTGAACCTGGGAGGCAGAGGTTGCAGTGAGCTGAGATCATGCCATTGTACTCCAGCCTGGGCAACAACAGTGGAACTCCGTCTCAAAAAAGAGGGGGAAAGAAAAAAAAAAGGAAGAAAATACTCACGTCATTTTTCTAATAAAATTAGGAAAAAAATCCTAAAATTCATATGGAATAAAAAAAAAAAAGAGCCTGAGTTACCAAAACAATCCTAAGCAAAAAGAACAAGTCCAAAGGCATCACATTACCTAATTTCAAATCATAATTATACTACGAGGCTATGGTAACCAAAACAGCATGGTACTGGTGTAAAAGTGGATACATGGACCAACTGAACAGAATAGAGAACCCAGAAATAAAGCCAAATACTTACAACCAATGGAAATTTGACAAAACATACAAAAATATAAATTGAGGAAAGCATGCCCTATTCAATAAATGGTGCTGGGATAACTGGCAAGCCACATGTAGAAGAATGAAACTGGACCCCTGTTTCTCAGCATATACAAAAATCAACTAAAGATGAATTAAAGACTTTAAGACCTGAAACCAAAGACATTCTAGAAGAAAACCTAGGAAAAACTCTTCTGGACATTGGCCTAAGAAAAGAATTTATGACCAAGACCCCCAATGTGAATGCAACAAAAACAAAAACATGTAAATAGAATCAAATTAAATTTAAAAAGCTTCTGCACAGCAAAAGAAATAATCATCAGCATAAGCAGACAACCCACGGAATGGTATAAAATATTTGCAAAGAGGACTAATATCCAAAATCTACAAGGAACTCAAACAAATCAGCAAGAAAAAAAACAAATAATCCCATCAAAAAAGTAGGCAAATGTCGTGGATACTTCTCAAAAGAAGATATACAGACGGCTAACAAAGATATGAAAAAATATTCAACATCACTAATCATCAGGGAAATGCAAATAAAAACCACAGTGAGATACCACCTTGCCTGAACCAGAATGGCCATTATTGAAAAATCAAAAAAAAAAAAAAAGATGTTGGCGTGGATGTGGTGGAAAGGGAACATTACAACCTCTATGGAAAACGGAATGGAGGTTTCTCAAAGAACTAAAAGTAGATCTACCATTTAACCCAGCAATACCACTACTGGGCATCTACCCAAAGGAATGTAAGTCAGGCATTATATCAAAAGACATTTGTATGCATGTGTTTATCACAGTTCAATTCACAATTGCAAAGATATGGAACCAACCTATGTGCCCATCAACTGATGAGTGAATAAAGAAAATGTGGTGTATATATGCTGTGGAATACTACTCAGCCATTAAAAGAAATAAAATAATGTCTTTTGAAGCAACTTGGTTGGAGCTGAAGCCATTATTCTAAGTAAAGTAACTCAGGAATGAAAAACCAAATACTGTATGTTCTCACTTATAAGTGGAAGCTAAGTTATGAGTACATAAATGCATACAGAGTGGTATAACATTGGAGACTTAGAAGAGGGTAAAATGTAAGGGAGGTGGGGAGTAAAAAAACTACATATTGAGTACAATGTAAACTATTGGGGTGACAAGTGCACTAAAATCTTGGACTTCACCACTACACAATTCATCCATGTAACCAAAAACCACTTGTACTGGAAAAGCTATTGAAAAAAATATATATATATTTTGGAAAAAGTATCGTGGTTTATTCAACAATTATTCCACCCATCGTTGAGTTATTTTCAATTTTCAGTACTCTAACATACATCTACTGTAGAGAAACATACATCTGATTTTTGTTTTCATTTATATCATTTATATCATCTATATATCATCTATATATAAATATATATCATATATATCATATAAATATATATAAATCTCATTATATTTATATCATATGTACGATCTATTGCTCAAAACAAAATTACTACATCAAAGACTTTTGTAACCACTGCTCTAGAGTCTTAGCAAAGTCCTCAAGGATTACCAGCAATATATTTATTTTTCAACAGTTCACCAATGCTGTGGTGTTGGTTTGATTTATCTTGGATAGTTATGTAGAAATGTGGTTGTATCTTTATTTTGCTTTGCTTTAATTGCTACCAAATTGGAATTTTTCGTGTTGTGACTTAGAGTGTATATTTCTTTGTCAATAAATTATCTTCTCTGGTCATTTAGCATATAGGATATAAATGTTTTGTACCTTTGACCCTTTGACTTTTTAAGTAATTTCACAGTTACTGTGTAGTCACATTCTATAAATTATCCTAAAAGAGTTTTATTGGTATTTATTGGTCTTGCATATTTGTATCATTTCTTTAAAGGGTACATTCTTAAAAGATTTGCCATATGGTTTTATATTTTGTTGCTTTCTAACTGATATGTATTTTGCTATACCTAATTGAGTTTCTTATATTTATTTAAACATACTTATAAGATTTCCAATATTCAACATGTCATTGAAGATGAAGAACTTATTTTTCTCCAACAAAGTTGCATAGATACACAATTTATTTGCTTTCTGGACTTTGGAAAACATTTCGTCTTCATCTATTTAGGTTTTTTATTTTGTTTTTTAACTTTTATTTTAGGTTCAGGGGTACATGTGCAGGTTTGTTATATAGCTAATCTTGTGTCACAAGGGTTTGATAAACAGATTATTTCATCACCCAGGTACTAGAGTTATTTTTTCTGCTCTTCTTCCTCCTCCCAACCTCTACCCTTCTGGTAGGCCCTCATGTATGTCGTTCTCCTCCTTTTGTCCATGTGTTCTCATCATTTCGTTCCAACTTATAGATGAGAACCTGTGGTATTTGGTTTTCTGTGCCTGCATTAGTTTGCTAAGGGTCATGGCCTCTAGCTCTATCCATGTTCCTGCAAAGGACATGATCTCATTCCTTTTCGTAGTGTATATGTAACACATTTTCTTTACCCATTCTTCCATTGATGGGCATTTAGATTGATTCTATGTCTTTGCCATTGTGAATAGTGCTGCAATGAACATATGTGTGCATGTGTCTTTATGATAGAATGATTTTATGTTCCTTTGGATATATACCCAGTAATGAGATTGCTGAGTCAAATGGTAGTTCTATTTTAGTTCTTTGAGGAATCAACACACTGCTTTCAACAATTATTAAACTAATTTACACTCCCACCAACAGTGTATTAGCATTCCCTTTTCTTTGCAATCTTGCCAGCATCTGTTATTTTTTGACTTTTAAATAGCCATTCTGACTGATGTAAGATGGTATCTCATTGTGGTTTGATTTGCATTTCCCTAATGATTAGTAAAATTGAGCTTTTTTTCATACGTGTATTGGCTGCATGTATGTCTTCTTTTGAAAATTATCTGTTCGTATCCTTTGCCCAGTTTTTAATGGGGTTGTTTTTTCTTGTAAGTTTGTTTTTCCTTACAGATGCTGGATATTGGACCTTTGTCAGATGCATAGTTTACAAGTATTTTTCCCATTCTGCAGGTTGTCTACTCCGTTGGCAGTTTCTTTTGTTGTGCAAAAGCTCTTTAGTTTAATTAAGTCCCATTTGTCAATTTTTGCTTTTGTTGTGATTGCTTTTGGCATCTTATGAAATCTTTGCCCGTTCCTGTGTTCTCAATGGTATTGCCTAGGTTGTCTCCCAGGGTTTTTGTAGTTTGGGGTTTTACATTTAAGTCTTTGATTCATCTTGAGTTGATTTTTGTATGTGGTGTAAGGAAGGGGTCCAGTTTCAATCTTATGCATATGGCTAGCCAGTTATCTCAGCACCATTTACTGAATGTGGAGTCCTTTCCTAATCGCCTGTTTTTGTCAGTATTGTCGAAGATCAGATGGTTTTAGGTGTGCAACCTTATTTCTGGGCTCTCTATTCTGTTCCATGGACTGTATGTCAGTTTTTGTATCAGCACCCTGCTGTTTTGGTTACTGTAGTCCTTTAGTATAGTTTTAAGTTGGGTAGAATGATGCCTCTTGCTTTGTTCTTTTTGAGTAGGATTGCCTTGGCTATTCAGGCTCTTTTTTTGGTTCCACATGAATTTTAAAATAGTTTTTTCTAGTTCCATGAAGAATGTTATTGGTAGTTTGATAGGAATAGCATTGAATCTGTAAATTGCATTGGGCAGTATGGCCATTTTAACAATATTGATTCTTTCCATTCATAAGTATGGAATGTTTTTCCATTTGTTTGTGTCATCTCTGATTTCTATCAGCAGTGTTTTGTGATTCTTGTTATAGAGACCTTTCACCTCCCTGGTTAGCTATATTCCTAGGTGTTTTATTCTTTTTGTGGCAATTGTGTATGGGGTTGCCATCCTGATTTGGCTCTCATCTTGGCTGTTGTTGGTGTATAGGAATGCTAATGGTTATTGTTCGTTGATTTTGTATCCTGAAACTTGGCTGAAGTTGTTTATTAGCTGAAGGAGCTTTGAGGGTGAGACTATGGGGTTTTCTAGAATCAAATCGTGCCGTCTGTAAACAAGGATAGTTTGACTTTATCTTTTCCTATTTGTATGCCTTTTATTTCTTTCTCTTGCCTGATTGCACTGGCCAGGACTTCCAATACTATGTTGAATAGGAGTGATAAGAGAGAGTATCCTTGTCCTATGCCAGTTTCAAGGGGAATGCTTCCAGCTTTTGCCCATTCAGTATGATGTTGGCTGTGGGTCTGTCATATATGGCTCTTATTACTTTGAAGTATGTTCCTTCAATACCTAGTTTATTGAAAATTTTTAACAGAAAAGATACTGAATTTTATCAAAAGCCTTTTCTGCATCTATTGAGATGATCATGTGGTTTTTGTCTTTAGTTCTGTTTATGTGATGAATCATGTTTATTGATTTGTATATGTTGAACCAGCATTGCATCCCAGAAATAATTCCTTTCTATAATATTGCTACTTGATTGTGGTGGCTTAGATTTTTGAGGGGCTGCTGGATAAAATTTGCTAGTATTTTGTTGAGGTTTTTTTTTGCATCAATTGGTCATCAAGGATATTGGCCTGTAGTTTTCTTTTTTTTTTTTTTTTTTTTTTTTTGAGACAGAGTTTTGCTCTTGTCACCAAAGCTGAAGTGCAGTGGCACAATCTCGGCTTACTGAGACCTCCACCTCCTGGTTTCAAGCAATTCTCCTGCCTCAGCCTCCCGAGTAGCTGAGATCACAGGTGCACACCACAACACCCAGCAATGGCCTGTAGTTTTTTTTTATTGTTGTTGTGTCTTTGCCAGATTTTGGTATCAGAATGATGCTGGCCTCATAGAAACTTTTTTTGGAAAAGTTTCAGTAGGAATGGTACCAGCTCTACTTTGTACATCTGGTAGAATTTGGCTGAGACTCTGATTGTCCAGGGCTTATTCTGGTTGGTGGGCTATTTATTACTGATTCAATTTTGGTCTGTTCAGGGATTTGGTTTCTTCCTGATTCAGTCTTGGGAAGGTGTATGTGTCCAAGAATTTATCCATTTTTTCTAGATTTTCTAGTTTGTGTGCATAGAGATGTTCATAATAGTCTCTGATGATTATTTGTATTTCTGTGAGGTTAGTGGTAATATCCCCTTTGTTTTGATTATATTTATTTGCATATTCTCTTGCATGTTCTTTGTTAGTCTAGCTAGTAGTCTGTCTGTCTTACTAATTTTTTCAAAAAAAAAACAGCTCCTGCATTCATTAATCTTTTGAATGATTTTTCATGTCTCAATCTCCTTTGGTTCAGCTCTGATTTTGATTATTTCTTGTCTTCTGCTATCTTTGGGGTTGGTTTGCTCTTGCTTCTCTTATTCTTTTAGTTGTAATGTTAGATTGTTAATTTGAGATCTTTCTAACTTTTTGATGTGGGCATTTAGTGCTATAAATTTCCCTCTTAACACAGCATTAGCTGTGTCCCAGAGATTCTGGTGTATTATATCTTTGTTCTCATTAGTCTTGAAGAACTTCCTGATTTCTCCTTTAATTTTATTATTTGCCAAAAGTCATTCAGGAGCAGGTTGTTTAATTTTCATGTAAATGTATGGCTTTGAGGTGTTTTCTTCATATTGAATTCTATTTTTATTGCACTGTGGTCCAAGTGTGTGGATGGTATTATTTCAGGTTTTTCAAATTTTCTGAGGATTGTTTTATGTCCAATTATGTGGTCGATTTTAAAGTATGTGCCATGTGCAAATGAGAGGAATGTATATTCTATTGTTTTTGGGTGGAGAGTTCTGTAGATGTCTATCAGGTCCATTTGGTCCAGTGTTGAGTTCAAGTTCTCAATATCTTTGTTAATTTTCTGTCTCAATGATCTCATACTATCAGTGGGGTGTTAAAGTCTCCCACTCTTATTGTGTGGTAGTCTAAGTCTTTTTGAAGGTCTCTAAGACCTTGCTTTATGAATCCTGTGTTGGGTGCATATATATTTAGGATAATTAGATATTGTTGAATTGAACCCTTTACCATTATGTAATGCCCTTCTTTGCCTTTTTTGATCTTTGTTGGTTTAACATTTGTTTTGTCTGAAATTAGGATGGCAATTCCTGCTTTTTTCTATTTTCTATTTGGTGGTATATTTTTCTCTATCCTTTTATTTTGAGCTTGTGGGTGTCATTGTATGTGAAATGGGTCTCTTGAAGACAGCATACCATTGGGTCTTGCTTCATTATTCAGCTTGCTACTTGCAGTGCCTTTTTATTGGGGCATTTAGCCCATTTACATTCAAGGTTAGTATTGATTTGCCTTGATTTGATCCTGTCATCATGTTGCTAGCTATTTATTGCTGAATTGTTTGTGTGATTGCTTTATATTGTCACTGGTCTGTGTACTTAAATGTGTTTTTGTAATGGCTGGTAATAGTCTTTCCTTTCCATGTTACTACTACTTTCAGGAGCTCTTGTACGGTAGGTCTGGTGGTAACAAATTCCCTCAGCATTTGGTTGTCTGAAAATGATTTTATTTCTCCTTCGCTTATGAAGCTTAGTTTGGTCAGATATGAAATTTTTGGTTGGAATTTTTTTTCTTTAAGAATATTGAATATAGGCCCCCATTCACTTCTGGTTTGTAGAGTTTCTACTGAGAGTTCTGATGGGCTTCCCTTTGTAGGTGACCTGTCTTTTCTCTCTAACTGCCTTTAACATTTTTTCTTTCGTTTCAACCTTGAAGAATCTTATGATTGTGTGTCTTGGGAATTATCTTCTTTCAAGTATTTTTCAGGAGTTCTTGTATTTCCTGAATTTGAATATTGGCCTCTCTAGCCAGGTTGGGGAAGTTCTCACAGGTGATATTCTGAAATATGTTTTCACGTTGCTTCCATTCTTCCCATTCTCTTGCAGGGATGCCAATGAGTTGTAGATTCAGTCTCTTTACATAATACCATATTTCTTAGAGTTTTTCATTCTTTTGTATTCTTTTCTTGTTATTCTTGTCTGACTGTCTTATTTCAGAAAGCAAGTCTTTAAGCTATGGGATCCTTTCTTCAGCTTGGTCTATTCTGCTGTTAACACTTGAAATTGCATTATGAAATTCTTGTAGAGTGTTTTTCAGCTCAGGTCAGTTACATTCTTTTCTATACTGGCTATTTTGTCTGTCAGCTCCTGTATCATTTTATTATGATTTGTAGCTTCCTTAGATTGGGTTTCAGTGTTCTCCTGAATCTCAATGATCTTCCTTCCTATCTGTATTCTGAATCCTATTTCTGTCATTTTAGCCATCTCAGCCCAGTTAAGAACCCTTGCTGGAGAACTAGTATGATTGGTTGGAGAAAATAAGACACTCTGGCTTTTGGAATTGTTAGAGTTCTTGCACTGGTTCTTTCTTATTTGTGCGGGGTGATGTTCCTTCAATGTCTGAAGTTGCTATCCTTTGGATGGACTTTTTTTTTTCTTTTATCTTATTTGATGACATTGGGGGTTTGATTGTGGTATAAGGAGGGTTCAGTGGACTGTTTTCATTACTGGAAGGTCTTAGTGGGGCAAGGCTCAGTTCAGGACTCCTGACTGCATGCTCTAACTTTGGGGTATCAGACCCTAGCTTTGTTCTCTGGCTCCTCAAGGTTAGGAACCTGTTGCACTGGAGGGACCAAAATGCTCCCAGATTGCTGGTCACAACACTGCAATGCAGTGTCAGCAGCAGCACAACAGAGTACATCCTGGTCAGCTGCAGCAGGATGTTAGTGGGTGCTGGGGTACTGGCCTTCATGTGAGTGTTTGCAGCAGCAGTGGTAGCAGTACGACTAAGGGGGTGCGGCTCCTGCCAGTGACTGTGCATGTGTTCTTACTGGTGGTGTTAACACAGGGGCAGGGCACTGGTGGGTACAAGACTGTGTGCATGCTCTGTGCATGTTAACGCTAGTGGGCCCTGTGCTGCCAATACTCTCATGATAATGGCTGTGCAGTGGGGAGAAGGGGAGTGGGGTGCACTCACTCTGGCAGCACTGGCATGGTAGGATGCATGTGCACGTGTGTGCTGGTGGAAAAGGGAAGGCTAGGACCTCTAGTACACACATACACTGGCAAAGTGATGTGAGGAGAGGGAATAGCTATGCGCAAGTGCCTGCAGGCAAGGCAGATGGAGGAGGCTGCAGTGAGAGGAGGGCCCAGGTGGGCTGCTGTGTGTTTATGGGCAGCTCTGCTGGAGCACTCTGCCAGTCAGGCCTGATGTGCCAGTGCAGAAGCTATGATGCAGCCCTCAAGAGGTACCTGGGGGCTGCCATGCAAGCAGATACAGCCAGGCTGGGGCCCCAGGAGAGACCAGCAGAGCAAGGGCTGTCCAGGTCCAAGACCACCATTAAGAGTTCAGGTCTAACAGTTCACCTAGGGCTAAAGTATCCTATGGGAGCAAGTCATACTTTATTTTCTCCAAACAATCACACTAGTTCTCTAGCAAGGGTTCTTAACTGGGCTGAGATGGCTAAAATGACAGAAATAGGATTCAGAATACAGATAGGAAGGAAGATCAGATTCAGGAGAACACTGAAACCCAATCTAAGGAAGCTATGAATCACCATAAAATGATACAGGAGCTGACAGGATGGGTGTCCCTGGCATCTCCAGACACTCCCTCACCAAATCCTCTGAGCTCCTCTCCAGCTGGAGTTCTGGCCCTACCACTTCCTTAGGCAGCTTTCCCTGCCAATTCAAGTATCCCTAATGGTAGAGGGGTCTCCTCTTGCTAGGATTCCAGAGGTCCATAACAAGAGAGAGTTGCTTCTTGCATATTGAGCTCACAGGCAAGAAGCAGTGGTAGCCCCACACAGGGTTCCCAGCTTCCTCTCCCTTCAGCCCAGCCTCTGTGTCTTCCCTCTACCCCCTCTCAATGCCTTCCCTCTGAAGATCTGGTTCCTTGGTGGGAGATGCTCCTCCTGGCTGTGTCTAGTCAGCTATCTTGGTGCAGGAATCCTAGAGCTTATTTTGATGTATATGGTGTGAGATGTACTATCCCTTCATATTGTTAAACTAATTGACCCATAAATATTTATTAAATGTTAATTGTTTTTTGTCACTTTCTGTCAGAAGTCAATCGGTTCTTTTTTTTTTTTTTTTTTTTTTTTGAGACGGAGTCTCACTGTATCTCCCAGGCTGGAATGCAGTGGCACGATCTTGGCTCACTGCAACCTCTGCCTCCCAGGTTACAGGCGCACACCTGTAATCACACTACACCTGGCTAATATTTGAATTAGTTGAGACAGGGGTTTCACTATGTTGGCCAGGCTGGTCTCGAACTCCTGACCTCAGGTGATCCACCCGCCTTGGCGTCCCAAAGTGCTGGAATTACAAACATGAGCCGCTGTGCCCAGGCCAGGCCAATCGGTGCTTTTAAAACATCCTCAGATGAAATTCACTCATATATGAACATGTGAATAAAATGTATCCCAAGTAACTTGCAAGGAAGATTGGTAAAAACTGACTGGAGGCCGGGTGCAGTGGCTCAAGCCTGTAATCCCAGCACTTTGGGAGGCCGAGACGGGTGGATCACGAGGTCAGGAAATCGAGACCATCCTGGTTAACACGGTGAAACCCCGTCTCTACTAAAAAAATTCAAAAAACTAGCCGGGCGTGGTGGCGGGCGCCTGTAGTCCTAGCTACTCGGGAGGCTGAGGCAGGAGAATGGCGTAAACCCGGGAGGCGGAGCTTGCAGTGAGCTGAGATCCGGCCACTGCACTCCAGCCTGGGCGACAAAGCGAGACTCCATCTCAAAAAAAAAAATTAAAAAAAAAAAAAAAAAACTGACTGGATAGTCTGAGTTGTCCTGTGACTCACTTGCTACTTTGTTTCTGATTTACTTTTGTTCCTCCCAACATTTGACTTGGCCTTTATCAGTGAACTTCGCATCGTAAAAATATTTTAATATTACTACTTTAATTATTTTTTTATTACTAACCACAAAACACTGGATGTCTCCAATTGCCAAAATATATATCTCTAATTGCCACTTGTGACACATCTCCCAGATTATGTAGGACGCCTGTCACCTGATGGAATTCATCTGACAGCAAGAGAGATATCTCAGATTTCCACCTCATTCAAATCCTTCACGCCAGGACTAGCAATTGTTTTGCCTTTGACTTGTCACATACTAAATTCTTATGATAGTTGGGATTTATTTTTGAAATCTATTTTATTACATTCTCCATGGATTTGATTTAATAACAACTGATTTGGATTATTTCCATTTTGTAAAACAGTATCTGGTATTGGTACTCTAGCATAAAAATTAAACAAAATTTAGCCGAGTGTGGTGGTGCATGCCTGCAGTCTCAGCTACTCAGGAGGCTGAAGTGGGAGGATGGTTTGAGCCCAGAGTTGGAAGCTGCAGTGAGCTGTGATTGTGCCACTGCACTTCAGCCTGGGCAATAGAGTAAGACTGTTTTTAAAAATAAATAAATAAAATAAAATAAACATATTAATATTTTTGGTATCTGACCTTTTATATTTCAAAGTTATTTCTTTATCAATGTGTCATCAACTTCTATAAAATCCTAAAGAGCCTTTAATAAAAGGCTCTTTTTATTAAAGATAGTGCTTTAACTGGTACATTAATATGAAAATTGTTATTTCTATTGCATTTAGCCTTTAACATTAGAAGAAAATTATGACTCTTTTACTAATTTATTTTCTTCCTACAATTTCAAAATAACCTTTTTTTCCCCCAAAGTTAGTTATCCAAGTATTTGTTTCATTGTACTTCATAAAATTATTGTACTTTGGGAGGCCAAGGCAGGTGGATCAGGAGGACAAAAGATCGAGACCACCCTGGCCAACATAGTGAAACCACATCTCTACTAAAAATACAAAAATTAGCTGGGCATGGTGGTGCGCACCTGTAGTCACAGCTACTCGGGAGGCTGAGGCAAGAGAACAGCTTGAACCCGGGAGGCAGAGGTCGCAGTGAGCTGAGATTACCCCACTGCACTCCAGCCTGGCGACAGAGAGGGAAAAAGAAAAAAAAAACTTTATTGTATTCCCTAAGCCTGGGTCAGTAGAAAACAGGAGATGCTATTGATTTTTGAGTATTTACCTTATCCTCTCTCTCTCTATATATATATGTGTGTGTGTGTGTATATATTTTCTTTTTTTGAGATGGAGTCTCACTCTGTCGCCCAGGCCGGAGTGCAGTGGCACAATCTCAGCTCACTGCAAGCTCCACCTCCCAGGTTCACACCATGCTCCTGCCTCAGCCTCCCAAGTAGCTGGGACTACAGGTGCCTGCCACCACGCCCGGCTAATTTTTTTTTTTTTTTTTTTTTTTTTGGTATTTTTAGTAGAGACGGGATTTCACAGCGTTAGCCAGGAGGGTCTCCATCTCCTGACCTCATGATCCGCCCGCTTCGGCCTCCCAAAGTGCTAGGATTACAGGCGTGAGCCATCACGCCCGGCCCTTATCCTCTGTATTTTTATCTAAGTATTATCTCTAGTGCTTTTAGCTAAACATACATGCCACATTAAAAAGTGACAATGAGGCCGGGTGCGGTGGCTCACGCCTGTGATCCCAGCACTTTGGGAGGCCGAGGCGGGCGGATCAAGAGGTCAGGAGATCAAGACCGTCCTGGTTAATACGATGAAACCCCATCTCTACTAAAAATACAAAAAATAGCCAGGCGTGGTGGCGGGCGCCTGTAGTCCCGGCTGCTCCGGAGGCTGAGGCAGGAGAATGACGTGAACCCAGAAGGCAGAGCTTGCAGTGAGCCGAGATTGCCGCACTGCACTCCAGCCTGGGAGACAGCGAGACTCCATCTCAAAAAATAATAATAATAAATAAAAATAAAATAAAATAAAAAATAAATAAAAAGTGACAATGAGGCCAGGTGCAGTGGCTCACGCCTGTAATCCCAGCACTTTGGGAGTCCGAGATGGGTGGATCACAAGCTCAGGAGTTAGAGACCAGCCTGGCCAACATGGTGCAACCCTGTCTCTAATAAAAATACAAAAATTAGCTGGGCATGGTGGCCGGGCACCTGTAATCCCAGCTACTCGAGAGGCTGAGGCAGGAGAATCCCTGAACCTGGGAGGCGGAGGCTGCAGTGAACTGAGATCATGCCATTGCACTCCAGTCTGGGCAACAAAGGCAAAACTCCATCTCAAAAAAAAAAAAAAAAAAAATTAAATTAAAAAAAGTTCAGCGATTTTTATTTTCCTATAATTAGACTGTTTCCTTCTCTGTTCTATCTAAAGAACTTTTGACAGCATTTCTAGCACAGTTTTTCCTAGAATGGTAACAGGAGCATGTCTCATTTTGTTACTGTTTTAGAAAACAATGATTATTAATCAGAATTATGGAAATAACCACCAGAAAATGTAAAAACAGAGAAGTTTAAAAGCAGCTGATTTTGAGGAGCAGGACTCAGGGTTGGAAGATATGGAACCAGGAACCATTGCTTTTTATTACATTCTGTGCTGTACTATTTGATTTTTAACATGAATTTTCAAAATGTAAAAGCATTATAAAAGAATGGCCGGGCATGGTGGCTCACGCCTGTCATCCCAACGCTTTGGGAGGCTAAGGTGGATGATTGCTTGAGCCCAAGAGTACAAGACCAGCCTAGGCAACCCCATCTTTAAAAAAAAAAAAAGAATGACTATACTACAGTGGTTCTAAGAATCACCTGAGAACCTGAGATGCTGGTTAAAAATTCAGATTCAAAAATTTGTTCAGTAGCTCAGGATGGAAGCCAGGGATCTGTGTTTTCAACAAATGTGCTAGGTGATCCTGTTTCAGGTGGTCAGGGGATCAGACTTCAAACAGCAGTGCTGCAGTGTTTTTCTGTTATTTATGATGGTTTGGTTTAAAGAAATTATTTTAAATGAATTTTACAATTCATTCTAAGGCTCTTCATTTATAAAACACCCTTTATATTTCATTTTCCTTGACTTTTAATTTTATTAAATCCTTTTTGGTGTCTATTGCTATGTTCACATGATTCTTACTATTTTTCCTGCTAAGGTAATAAATTACATTATTACCTTTCTTTATATGATACCAACCTTAGACGATAAATTATAAACCTTGATTAGCAAATATATTAGCATAAATTAGCATATCAGGATAATATTTCTATATTCTAAAATCATTTTTTGTTAAACTACTACCTTTCTAACCTGTGGCTCTATTAATTTCTAACTTTTCTCTTGAAACTTAACTAAATCTGTAAGTTCCTGTCAGGATCCTGGCAAGAAACAAAGTATATTTAGAAAGTGTTACTGAAGAAAGTGTACTGAAGGGATTGTTTACAGAGATATAGGCAAGGTTATGAGAACACAATAAGGGACAGAATCTGGCAACAATGATATACTTTTACCACTTATAGGCCTAAAGGAGATATGGGAGCGAATAAGCCAAGAAAGAGTATGTAGCCTGAAAGAGAGTCCTCTCATAAGAAATGTAACTGTAGAATGCAACCAGAACCAGAACTGCAGCAAGGTGGGAGATGATGGGGTGGAGAGATGGGAATAAATACCCTAACTCCCTTTCCAGTCCCTTGCTGATGCTTATCTGGCTAATCCAACCAGAAGCCAGACTGCAAAGAAGCCTGACTGCCATTGGTTTATGCCAGGATGGAGAACAACTAGCACGTAATGATACTCATGGTCTCTCACACTTATACACGTCTTGTGAGTGAAGACATTCTGAACTACCTTTTTGAGGATGTTTGAATAGTGAACAGCCTTGGAAGACAGAAATAATGTCTCCCTCTGGAGCAAAGGGTAGGCATGGTTACTGTCAAGAATAGAAAGATAATGTCCTTCTTTGGAGCAAAAGCAGTCAAGCTTTTGGAAAAGTCAGGGTTTTTCATTATAAAAGATTCCAGTACTCTAAGCTCTGCATTTCTCTTCTGTACACAACCCACAGTGCATGCAGCTGTCATTCTCTTCTAATCATTCTGTATGAATTGGGGGTTGGGAACTCGTGGGAAAAAATGTTGGTACTCTGACTACTGTTCTTGCTGTGAGTAATAAATTATTATTTTTTATCTCTGATGCAGAAATCTCATATCTTTTACCAGCACTGGTAAAAGCATATGAGACTTCTGCATCAGAGATAAAAAACATAACTGGAAGGCCAGCTTGTTCACTTTGAAGTAGGGTAAAATCTGACTCTTCACAGTTCCTGGTGAATCAACAAAAAGAAAATCAAACAAAACATAACAAAACAACCATATTTGTCATCACTGGAAGTGGCTATTACACTAACTCCTTACTCTGCAAATTGTAATTAAACAGTAAGAAGCACTCCTTCACAGTGGCCAATTAGCCTTAGAAAATGAGGGAGAGCTCCTCTTTACAGAATAACAGCAGCTTATAAATATAGGAAGAAATACAGAATTAGAAAAACAATCACCTTTGTCCCCACTCCTGATGAAATAACTGATTCAGACAAGGACAATCTGAAGTTTGTCAAAGTATCAACACCCTAAAATAAGCTATTGATCTCAAGGAGAAAAACAAAATAGAAGGATCAGGCAGTCAACACTTAAAGCTTAGCAACAATAATCGAAGGACAACCAAATATGTTCATCGTGATGTAATGCATATGAATTACAAAGCATCACTTATAAAGGATTCTTGTTAAAAATGTTTAACTTGAATTTGGTTTAACCTTTATAGTTAATATCTTTTTGCAACAAATATTTTTCTGACACTTAAAAGCTGATGAAACTTAGGGAAAAGTTAGGGTCCCCCTTTGCCTAGGACTCTCCCAGGACTAAAAGTCCTCCATCAAGAAACCCTGGTCCTGGGCACCCTTAATTTGCAAGTAATTCGTTTGGCCAACATGGTGGCCAAGTTTAAGTGATTACTCTTGTAACCAATCACACGTCACAGTTCTAATATATCAGATTTCACAAGCTCTTGAAAAGTATACACACAATAATGCATTAGACATATCATGATACAATGGCTGCAAACAGATCAGTACACTAATGGTAGTTTTATACTAACAGGACTTCTAATTCAATGGCTAAATAATTTTCCTCCTCTCCCCTCCCCTCTCCTCTCCTTTCCCCTCCCCTCTCCTCTCCTTTAACCTCCCCTCTCCTCTCCTTTAACCTTCCCTCTCCTCTCCTCTCCTCTCCTTTTCTTTCCTTTTCTTTTAGACACGGAGTCTCACTCTGTCGCCCAGGCTGGAATGCAGTGGCGCCATCTCGGCTCACTGCAAGCTCCACCTTCCGGGTTCATGCCATTCTCCTGCCTCAGGCTCTGGAGTAGCTGGGACTTCAGGCACTTGCCACCACATCTGGCTAATTTTTTTATATTTTTAGTAAAGATGGGGTTTCACTGTGTTGGCCAGGATTCCTTACTTCCCTCCCTCCCTCCCTCCCTTCCTTCCTTTCTTCCTTCCTTCCATTTTTTGAGATGGAGTCTTGCTCTGTCACCAGGCTGGAGTGCAGAGGCACGATGTCGGCTCACTGCAACCTCCGCCTCTTGGGTTCAAGCAATTCTCCTGCCTCACCATCCCAAGTAACTGGGATTTCAGGTGCGTGCCACCACGCCCAGCTAATTTTTGTATTTTCAGTAGAGATGGGTTTTTGCCATGTTGGCCAGGCTGATCTAGAACTCCTGACCTCAGGAGATCCGCCCACCTCGGCCTCCCAAAATGCTGGGATTACAAGTGTGAGCCACCACACCCGGGCATTATTTCTTATGCCAGCTGAAGATGCAGATAAAAATGTTTTGGCATCTTAAGTCTTTCTACCAAGTACACTACCCAACTGGGCAGGTCCTTTGTATAATTTTTATTTTTTCTGTTACACAAGAAACTGTCCAAAACAGTAGGTCTAATCAATCAGATACATTTTCACTTTTGTAACCCTACTAGTATTATTATAAATATTTTTTCTGAGTGCTTTATTTTTACAATACAGTTTAATATGTCTACAGTGTAAGATATTTTTCTGAGTGTTTTTTTCCTTAAATTTATAGCTAATAAAATGTCTAATAAATGTCAGTCTAATTTCTACTTCGGTTCTTTCCTCATTCTCCACCATCCCTCCCACTAAGCATTGCTTCTACTGGGCATTCTGTAGTCCCGGAGGAACCAAACATTCTTTATTTTATTTTATTTTTATTTTTTGAGACAGTGTATTGCTCAGCTCACTGCAATCTCCACCTCCTGGGTTCAAGAGATTCTCCAGCTTCAGCCTCCTTAGTAGCTGGGACTACAGGCGTGTGCCACGACACCCAGCTAATTTTTATATTTTTAGTAGAGATGGGGTTTCACTATGTTGGCCAGGCTGGTCTTGAACTCCTGACCTCAGGTGATCCACCTGCCTGGGCCTCCCAAAGTGCTGGGATTACAGGCATGAGCCACCACACCCAGCTCAAACATTCTTATTTTAGGAGAACAAAACGAGCATCAAATGTCTGGATGGCAGATATCCTCCAACACTCTCATAACTTTCCTCTGAGTCAGTTATTAAATCTGTATTTAAAATTTTTTCCAATGCCTGTTTCTACCCTTTAAATAATTCGTTATAAGAATTAAATCAATTAATACCTGCAAGTATTATGTAAGTATTCTCAACCATCTGGAGAATAATTCAATTGAGTATTCATGTAGAGTTTTACATTTTTATTCAACTTTGGATATTCCAAATTGCCACACAATTCTTAAAGGTTATAATAGTGTTTTACTACTGTGTTTCTCATACACCTAGAGGTAAGAGTAACCACAGGTTCAACATGGCTATTCTTCCTGGCATGAGCTAAGGAGTTCCAGACTAGATTGTAAACTTCATGAAGACAGACATTCTGTTTTATTCAGCATTGCATCCCCAGTGCCCCAGCTCAGTGCCTGACATATGGTAGGTACTCAATGAATATTTGCCGAATAAATGAATGAAGTGAAAGGCTGAGAGAGATAGCAGTTTTGTATTTAAAAACTTGAAGATATCAGCAGTTATAACATATTTACATAACTATTTTAAGTTAAAACACAAGCTGCTTAAGGTTGTAGTCCCAGATGTCAGGAATATCTTTGTCCTCAGCTATTTTTTGCAGAAGATCTAGGTAGGGTGAAGAAGTTGAGCTATTATTCTAAATCAATAAGTTCACAATGAAAAGAATTAAGGAATTTGTTTTTAGTTTTATCTAGCTTAATGTTTAATCTTTCAAGATGCAGTAATTATAGATTGCAAAAAGTTCCTAATTACATACAAATTTTACAAATTGTGTGGACTTTAAGTAGTTTAAGTGTTCAACTTATTGTAGCCTAAAAAGTACTTTCTAAAAATTATAGTGTTCAATGATTTTTAGAATTTTATTTAATAATTATTCTTCACAATAAAGCTAGAAAAAAAGATCTAAGTTAATGTATTGGGTTACGGATATTTCCTATTTATGCTAAAGCCAGAATTAGAAACTTTAAAATAAATGTGATCTAAACAAACGAGGCATTATTAGAATGAATGAATAAATGAACAAACAATGAATATTTTTGCTAGACATTTTCCCAAATTTACATTTTCAATGGGAGAGTGGAGAGGTACATATTTTATGTCTTATATCTCTTTTATTCTACAACAATTCTCCTTCCTTTGTTGGATGAGAAGCTAGATCATTTTCAAAGTAGTGAAGTGATGGAAACTATACTTGGGTTCAAGATTTACTGTAAAGGAATAGAAAACCAGACAGTGTGGTATTAGAGAAAGGACAGACATAGATGGATTACTGGAACAGAATAGAAGGCTCAGAATTGATAGTTCAATTGATAGTCAGCAAAGATGCCAAAGTAATTAAATGAAGGAAAAGTGGAACAAGTGTAAATGCATATGTAAAAAGAAATGAACCTCAATCCATACCTCATACCATATACAAAAACCAACTTGATATAGATCATAGATCTAAATGTAAAAGCTAAAACTTCAAATTTTTTTTTTTTTTTTTAAGACAGAAGACAGAGTCTCATTCTGTTGCTCAGGCTGGAGCACAGTAGCGTGATTTCAGCTCACTGCAACCTCTGCCTCCCGGGTTCAAGCAGTTCTCCTGCTTCAGCCTCCTAAGTAGCTGGGATTACAGGCATGTGCCACCACACCTCGTTAATTTTTTTTTTGTATTTTTAGTAGAGACAGAGTTTCACCATGCTGGCAAGGCTGGTTTCAAACTCCTGACCTCAAGTGATCCACCTGCCTTGGCCTCCCAAAGTGCTAGGATTACAGGTGTGAGCTACCATGCCCAGCAAAACTTCAAAATTTATAGAAGAAAACATTGGAGAAAATCTTTGTGACCTTCAATTGGGTAACTCTTAATATTTCTTAAATAGGCCATAAAACACAAACTTTAACACTATAACTTAACCTGAACTTTCTGAAAATTAAAATTTATTGATTTTCAAAAGACACAGTTAAGGAAAAAAGGAGAAAAATATTTGAAAACATATATCTGATAAAAACTTGTGTTCAGAATATATAAAGAACCCTGAAATATAACACTAAGAGGACAAAAAGCTACATTTTTTATAAATATGCAGCAGGACGAGCCGCAGACAAAACCTCTCAGACACTGAATTGTAGAAGGAAGGGCTTTATTCAGCTGGGAGCATCGGCAAGCTACTGCCTTAAAATCCGAGCTCCCCAAGTGCACAATTTCTGTCCCTTTTAAGGGCTCACAACACTAAAGATTTCACATGAAAGGGTTGTGATTGATTAAGCAATCTAGGGGATACGTGACAGGGGTTTCATGCACTGGTAGTCAGAGAGAAACAGAACAGGGCAGGGAGTTTCACAATGTCATTCTATACAATGTCAGGAACATTGGTTTCTAAGTCATGGGTTGATTTTTAACTACTGGTTTTAGGTCAGGCAGACCCAGGCCTGGTTCCGGGCTTGGCGTCAGGCTGCCTATCTTTGGTTTTACTTCATTGTTTTTTTCTTAAAACAGGTACTGAGTATAAAACAATATGAAACAATATGAGAGGTTCTCTGTCTTTTCTCAAATACACAAAAGATTTGAATAAACACTCCACCAAAGATATACAAATGGAAAATAAGCATATGAAAAGATATGCAACACCATCATTCCTAGGGAAAGGCAAACTAAAATCAGAATTAGATACTGCAAAATACTCACTGGAGTGACTAAAATTTAAAAGACAATACTAAGTATTGTCAAGAATGTGGAGCAACTGGCACTCCCATAAACTGCTGTTAGGAATGAAAAATGGTGCAACCACTTTGGGAAGAATTTGGCAGTTTCTTATAAAACTACCTTTAACATATGACCAAGGCATTCCACTCCTAGGTATTTATCAAGAGAAATGCAAACATATTTTCACACAACAACTTGTACTCACACATTCATAGGAGCTTTATTCATATCTTAAAACTGGGAACAACCCAAACATCTATTGATTGATGAATACATAAACAAATTGTAGTATATTCATATGATGAAATAACACTATTCATATGATATATGAATATAAAGGAACAAACATGCACTAATCGGGATGAATTTCGGTGCATTGTGCTAAATGAAAGCACCCAGATACAAAAAACCACATGCTGAATAATTCTATTTATATGAAATTCTAGAAAAAACAAAGCTATAGCAACAGAAATCAGATCAGTGGTTGCCTGGGGCCAGGGGCAGGAAAGGGACCCAAAGGAACTTTCTGAGGTCATGAAAATGGTCTATATATGATTATGGTAATGATAACTTCACAGTCAAAATCCATGTTAGTAATTATACACTTGCAATTGGTGAATTTTCTTGCATATAAGTTATACCTCAACAAACCTGAATAAAACAAAAATTCTTTTTAGGTGGTTCTGTGTACTGCCTATTGCATTATTCAATGACATATGAGTCAAGGTCCAATCAGGAAAACAGAAACCACATTATGTACTTCTAGAGGAAATTTAATTTAGGGGATTGGTTACACAGGTGTGAGAGACCTCAACGATCAAAGAGCAGTGATGCAAAATGTAACTGAAAGATGACAACTTGCAGCACCTGTTACCACCCCTAAAGCTGAGGGAACAAAGTGGAACTGGCACTTTTGAACTCCGTAGAGGGGCTTGCCAGAGCTGTGGGTAAAACCATTGAGGAGGGCTTGACCCCAGGCTACTGCTGGTACCTCTCAGACATGGGATGTGACTGGGTTTTCTGGTTTTTGTTTCTAAGAGTCCTGCAAGAAGCAAGAAACTGCCGCCACCAGGAGGAAGGGCCACTGTTGGAGCAATTCAGTCAAGAACAGGAAAAACAGGAAGGATTAATCCCTTTTCTGTCCCCTTTTTATCCTTCAATCACTAGTGGCTTCTGTTGGTGGAACCTAACAGTGACCCAGCCATGGAAGGAGATATTTTGTTTCCAGGGCCTAACCTCAGCATCAGAGAATAAATTATAGAAAGTATGGAAGTGGAGCTAAAAGACAACAGGTAAATGACATCTCTGGTTTAATCCTACCTTTAGTCATATAAAGATTAATCAGTGATTTTAGGTGAATTTAGCCTAATTCTTCTATTATTAAATTCTCAGTGTTTCATCTAATGGTTTTAACATCCATTGGTTACTGTTACCTAGATAATTTATTATTTCATTAGTGGCCACAACACAGCAATTTTCTGATTTAATATCCTTTATGCATTTATTAGCTGGAATTCTACAAAGAAGAACATTTCCTCATCAACTATTTGGTATTTTGAAATACAGTTTGGGCCGGGCGTGGTGGCTCAAGCCTGTAATCCCAGCACTTTGGGAGGCCGAGACGGGCGGATCACGAGGTCAGGAGATCGAGACCATCCTGGCTAACACGGTGAAACCCTGTCTCTACTAAAAAATACAAAAAAAAAAAAAAAAAAAAAAAAAAAAAAAAAAAAAAAAGAAATACAGTTTGTACAGGAAAGGCAGAAAAATCTTGATTATTTCTCTTTATCGAATTTCAGAGTTGGGTCGGGTACAGTGGCCCGTACCTGTAATCCTAGCACCTTGGGAGGTTGAGGTGGGAGAATGGCTTGAGCCCAGGAGTTCAAGACAGCGTGATCAATATAGTGAGATCTCATCTCTACTAAAAATTTAAAAAAATTTAAAAACAAATTAGCTGGGTATAGTGGCATGTGCCTGTAGTTCCAGCTACTGGGGAGGCTGAGGCAGTAGGATCCCTTGAGCCCAGGAAGTCAAGGCTGCAGTGAACCATGTCACTGCACTCCAACCTGGGTGACAAGTGAGACCCCCATCTCTTAAAAAAAAAAAAAAAAAGAGTCAGTGACCTAGCAATCTCCAGAGACGATCAGAGTTAGCGACCTTTTTTCGTATTAGATACTCATCACTTTTGTTTATATATTTGATGTTTTTTAATCCATTGCAGGCATTATTCTTTTTTGTATTCAGATGGTCCCATCTTTGGTCAGTGGGAGCTTTCATGGTATTTTTTGTTTTCTGGTTTTGTTTTTTGGTTCTGAATTATTCTTTTAAAAAATGTGAACTATGTCCAATTTAATACAATCCCTCTCATTTGACTCTAAATCTCTCAGATCCTGGAAGATATTTGCAACTTATGATGAACTTTGTCCACCTGGTAAGCTGCTAATAAACACCTGAATTGTCTGGTATTGAGCCACTTTGTGGGAACATTCTTGAGATGGTCTCTCACCAGTGCAAACAAAGCCAATTTTAATTACAAACTGTAATACAGTTGTTCGACTCTAACCAAATCTGCAAGTCCAGTCTTGAATATTGGGTATTATATGTGTTCCTTAGGAGGGGAAAAATAACAATGCAAAAACAATTACATAATCTAAAAATGAAGCAACTTAAGATTTTGAATCAGTTTATGTTTCTCTAAAGTACAAGATCATAAGTAATTTTCCTAAAGTGCGTGCAGTTTAGCTCCTACTGCTGAGATGATGACCATCACTATAGCACTTGAGAGCAACTAGAGAACAAAATATAGACCCTGGGACTCACCAAAGTCTCTTTTCCCTCCAGAAGAGTTACTAGTCTTTTGATCTGCATTAACATTGTTCTTTCTTTATACATAGGTACGTAAATAGGTAAATAGCAGCATCTCCAACCAGATACCCAGGCCAGAACTTGGGGAGATCTCCTAGGCTTCTCCTGGTCCATTGAGTGCTCTCAGTTCTACTCCTTAAAACCTTTTCAATCCATGCCCTCTTTTCTTTCCCTCCACCACTGCTATGGTTTAAACTTCCAGCTTATCTGAACTAGGTTATTGGCCTCATAAATGCCTCCAGTCTTCACACTCGAGTTTTTATTTTTACACTCCTGTGAAAGTTATATTTCTAAAACTAGATCATTTCATAGCCTTTGATTAAAATCAGCTCCTTGTCCTTGGAAAAAATTCCAGTTTCTTCATATGGAATATGATACCCTTCATGATCTGGCCTTTATTTAACTTTCTGTCTTCCTCCTTCCAGCTTCCTGTGTTATCCCCAGACCCCCTCAAATCCCATGCTCACTGCTCCAGCATTACTGAGACACTGGCAGGACTCTCATCACAGTACGCCTGAAAGCCTCTCTGTGTCTGAAAAAGCTGTACCCTTTACTTAAAACAACTTTCTGTCTTTTCAAATGGTGAATGAGGACTCATCCTTCAAAATCAACTCTGATACCTCCTCTGGGAAGCCTTAATTGATCAACCCCATACCCAGAGTAAATTAGCTGCCTCGATAACCCCATATGGCTCCATGGCAGGCTTATCATTACTACAGTGATCACTACACTATGTCACATTTGCTATCTCTGTTTACTATGAGATTCACATATCTTCACAAATTTAATCTTTAATGCCAGCACTCAGCACCATGCTTGAGTATACCCTCAATGAATGCTTGCTGAGAGAATAATTGAATAATTGCATAATCTTTTTTTTACTTTCTTTTGAGATGGAGTCTCTCCCCATCACCAAGCTGGAGTGCAGTGGCATGATCTCGGCTCACTGCATCCTCTGCCTCCCGGGTTCAAGCAATTCTCTTGCCTCAGCCTCCCAAGTAGCTGGGACTATAGGCACGCGCCACCACACCCAGCTAATTTTTGTATTTTTAGTAGAGACGGGGTTTCACCATGTTGGCCAGGATGGTCTCAATCTCCTGACCTCGTGATCTGCCTGCCTTGGCCTCCCAAAGTGCTGGGATTACAGGTGTGAGCCACTGTGCCCGGCCGAATAATTGCATAATCTTAATCCAGAATTTTTCAAACATTTTTTTTCTTTTCTTTTCTTTTTGAGATGGAGTATCCCTCTGTCGCCCCGGCTGGAGTGCAGTGGTGCAATCTTGGCTCACTGCAACCTCCGCCTCCTGGGTTCAAGCAATTTTCCTGCCTCAGCCTCCCCGCGTAGCTGGGAGGGTTGCGCATCACAACGTCCAGCTAGTTTTTTTTGTATTTTTAGTAGAGACGAGGTTTCACCATGTTGGCCAGGCTGGTCTTGAACTCTTGACCTCAGGTGATCCACTCAACTTAGCCTCCCAGAGTGCTGGAATTACAGGCGTGAGGCACCGTGCCAGTCCCAAACCTTTTTTTCAAAGATGTTGTACCAATTTACCTATACACTCAACAAAAATATAACTGAGTTTCCTGTTGTTCCATATCCTCAGCAACCCTCAGCTTTGTCCAACTTTTAAACTTAAAGCATTGTGGTAGGTCTGTGGTGGTGTATCACTGTGGTTTTTTTCAATGTCTTTCATATGCTAATGGTGTAGTGTTAAGAAAAAAACTTTTTTTCACACACTTATTAACATTTCCTGAAATGGCAAATGCAAAGGCCCTCCAGTTTGACTTTTTGAAGGAACAATAAGAAAACCAATGAAGGAACAGTAAGAAAACCGATGAATGGGCCAGGTGTGATGGCTCATGCCTGTAATCCTAGCACTTTAGGAGGCTGAAGCAGGTGGATCATTTGAGGTCAGGAGTTTGAGACCATCCTGGCCAACAGGGTGAAACCCTGTATCTACTAAAAATATATAAATTAGCTGGGTGTTGTGGTGCAGGCCTGTAATCCCAGCTACTTGGGAGGCTGAGGCAGGAGAATTTCTTGAACCCGGAGGCAGAGTTGCAATGAGCTGAGATCGTGCCACTGCCCTCCAGCCTAGGTGACACAGCGAGACTCCATCTAAAAAAAAAAAAAGAAAGAAAGAAAACCAATGAATGCACAACTGTAGTCACAATCTTAGAGCCAGAATTGATCTCATCAGTGACTCTGAAATGTTGGTATTTATATAAAAACCCAATGTGCTGGTTGAAATTGTACATTCTTAGGCCTCAGTCCCCCCAAAATTCTGGGTTAATAGGAGCTTGGGCCCTAACCTCTATATTTTAAAATAAGTATCCCAAGCAATTCTAATGCAGTTGGTTTTCAGTCTACAGAATGAGAAATGTTATTTTAGAGAATAGCTCTATTTCATATTACAATGTAATTTTTTTGTTTTTGTTTTTGAGATGGAGTCTTGCTGTGTGGCCAGGCTGGAGTGCAGTGATGCAATCTCGGCTCACTGCAACCTCCGCCACCCAGGTTCAAGCGATTCTCCTGCTTCAGCCTCCTGGCTGGGACTACATGCACACACCACCACGCCCAGCTAATTTTTGTACTTTTGGTAGAGATGGGACTTTACCATGTTGGCCAGAATGGTCTCGATCTCTTGACCTCGTGATCTGCCTGCCTCGACCTCCCAAAGTGCTGGGATTACAAGTGTGAGCCACCATGCCCGGCCTACAATGTAATTTATGAGACTACTTAGTCTATCATCTGGTTAATATAAAACTATGATTTTCTAATTTTTGTGGGTATATGCAGCAGCACTTTACAAAAATAAAATTAAGACTGCTTGGAAAAGTTTAAAACAGACTTTGAAGTAACTGAAGCCTCTGATCATGCTGCAAAACCAAGAGTAGTTAATGGGGAAGCAATATGGTGAAAAGAGCATCGGTGTCACTTAGAGAAGAGGTAGAATTGAGACTCAGGTGTGTCATCCTAAGCAAATCCTGTAACTTCCCTTAGTTTCCACTTCTCACCTAAATTTAGTATTATACCTATCCTAGCAATCTCTCAATTCTGTATAAGGGTCAAAATGAGTGTGGTAAAGTGCTAATACAAAAGTAAGACCTAATCATTGTTATAGGAATAAAATTTGTTTTTGATTGACACACCTGCCTGAATTAAACAAACAAATTAGTCAGACACGGTGACTCACACCTGTAATTCCAGCACTGTGGGAGGCCGATGTGGGTGGATCATGAGGTCAAGAGATCGAGACCATCCTGGCCAAACATAGTGAAACCCCATCTTTACTAAAATACAAAAATTAGCTGGACGTGGTGGCATGCACCCGTAGTGCCAGCTACTCAGGAGGCTGAAGCAGGAGAATTGCTTGAACCCAGGAGGTGAAGGTTGCAGTGACTCGAGATTGCACCACTGCACTCCAGCCTGGCAACAGAGCCAGACTCCATCTCAAAAAAAAGAAAAAAAGAAAAAATGAAACAAATTTAGTTTCATCAACATTTGTTTCTTGGAATAACCTCAGCAGCTTCCCACTAATGGGTAGTTAGGATTCTAGTAATTGTATCCCTTCATATTTCAGTTTAGACAAGATGCAAGGAAAATCTTGAGTAACTTGTCCTAGGATACAAAATTAATTTAGCAACAAGGTCAGGATGCAAGTCTGTCTTCTGATTATTAGTTCAGATCACTTTCTACCATACCATTTACTCAGTTGTCTTTCCCATTCTTTATTATAACCTGCAGGTCAGGTGATTCTGACACACACCAGATTTTGAGCTACCACTCTACTGCATTAGATGTGGTAGTGGGGAAGTAATTATTTTTTTATTATCACATTTATTATTTTATAAACAGCTTTATTGTAGTATTATTTATATGCCATACAATTCACCAATTTAAATTGTACAACTCAATGGTTTTTAGTATAATCACAGAATTGTGCAACCATCACAATTAATTTTAGAACATTTCTTCACTCAGAAACAGCCTATTTGATAGTAGTCATTCTCCATCCTCCTCCCTGCAGCCCCTGGCAACCACTAATTTCTGTTATACAGATTTGCCTGTTTGGTACCTTTCATATGAATAGAATCATACAATATGTGGTCATGACTGGCTTCTTTTACTTGGCATGTTTTCTTTTTTTTTTTTTTTTTTTGAGACGGAGTTTCGCTGTCGCCCAGGCTGGAGTGCAGTGGCCGGGTCTCAGCTCACTGCAAGCTCCGCCTCCTGGGTTCACGCCATTCTCCTGCCTCAGCCTCCTGAGTAGCTGGGACTACAGGCGCCCGCCACCTCGCCCGGCTAATTTTTTGTATTTTTTAGTGGAGACGGGGTTTCACCGTGTTAGCCAGCATGGTCTCGATCTCCTGACCTCGTGATCCGCCCATCTCGGCCTCCCAAAGTGCTGGGATTACAGGCTTGAGCCACCGCGCCCGGCCTACTTGGCATGTTTTCAAGATAGATTTATTGTTTTAAAATTATCAAAGTAACAATAAATTTAGAAATAAAAAAGAAAAAAATCACTCATAATCTGACCGGAAGCAGTGGCTCACACCTGTGTTCCCAGTACTTTAGGAGGCCGAGGCGGGCGAATCACCTGAGCCCAGAAGTTCGAGACCAGCCTGGGCAACATGGCAAAACCCTGTCTCTATAAAAAACACAACAATTAGCCGGGCGTGGTGGCTCGCGCCTGTGGTCCCAGCTACTGGGGGAACTGAAGCGGGGAGGATCCCTTGAGCCCAGGAGGTTGAGGCTATAGTGAGCAGGGATCGCGCCACCGCACTCCAGCCTAGGTGACAGAGCGAGACCTAGTATCAAAAAAAAAAAAAAATCAGTCATAATCCCATTCTAATCAGTGCTTTTCTTCTCTCCTCTGCAAGTGCACGTTTATCTTATTGAAAAACAAATGGAGGATGCCATTGGCTTCCACACAGCTCTCACCTCTCTCCAAAACCTAGCTCGCCGCCTGCCAGAGCGCAGCGAAAGCTTCTGGGCAGAGGAGGGAGAAGCACCCCGCCCATCCCCGCCGGCGCCTCGCCTACGTCACTGCTTCGAGCCGCAGACCCCCTCCCTCCTTCCCGGTCGCGGTAGCTTTGACAGAGCGCAATGGCGGCGACCGCGTCTGCAGGGGTGCCGGCGACTGTGTCAGAAAAGCAAGAGTTTTACCAGCTTCTGAAGAACCTGATCAATCCAAGCTGTATGGTGCGGAGGCAAGCAGAGGAAATCTATGAAAATATCCCAGGTCTGTGTAAGACTACCTTCCTCTTAGATGCCGTCAGAAATAGAAGAGCAGGTTATGAGGTGAGACAAATGGCTGCCGCACTGCTACGACGGCTTTTGTCCTCTGGGTTTGAGGAGGTTTATCCAAATCTGCCTGCTGATGTTCAGAGGGATGTCAAGATTGAACTGATTCTGGCTGTTAAGTTAGAAACACATGCTAGCATGAGGAAAAAACTTTGTGATATTTTTGCAGTGCTGGCCAGGAATTTGATAGATGAGGATGGTACTAACCACTGGCCGGAAGGACTGAAGTTTCTTATTGATTCAATCTACTCTAAAAATGTGGTTCTATGGGAAGTTGCACTTCACGTTTTCTGGCACTTTCCTGGGATTTTTGGGACCCAAGAGCGGCATGATTTGGATATCATCAAACGGTTGTTGGACCAATGTATTCAAGATCAAGAACATCCAGCAATCAGGACATTATCCGCTAGAGCTGCAGCTGCATTTGTACTTGCTAATGAGAATAATATTGCTCTTTTCAAAGACTTTGCAGACTTGCTTCCTGGAATCTTACAGGCTGTGAATGACTCATGCTACCAGGATGATGATTCAGTGCTAGAATCCCTTGTCGAGATTGCAGATACCGTACCTAAGTACTTGGGTCCTTATTTAGAAGATACTCTACAGTTGAGTTTGAAGTTATGTGGAGACTCTAGGCTTAGTAATCTGCAGCGCCAGCTGGCCCTCGAAGTTATAGTGACCTTGTCTGAAACTGCCACTCCGATGTTGAAAAAACATACAAATATTATTGCACAGGCAGTTCCTCATATATTAGCAATGATGGTTGATCTACAAGATGATGAGGACTGGGTAAATGCTGATGAAATGGAAGAAGATGATTTTGACAGCAATGCAGTTGCTGCGGAGAGTGCACTAGACAGACTGGCTTGTGGGCTTGGTGGAAAAGTTGTTTTACCAATGACCAAGGAGCATATCATGCAGATGCTTCAGAGCCCTGACTGGAAGTATCGACATGCTGGATTAATGGCCTTATCTGCTATTGGAGAAGGATGCCATCAACAAATGGAATCAATTCTAGATGAAACAGTTAACTCCGTTTTGCTTTTTCTTCAGGATCCTCATCCAAGGGTGAGGGCTGCAGCCTGTACTACACTTGGACAGATGGCTACAGATTTTGCACCTAATTTCCAAAAGAAATTTCATGAAACAGTGATTGCAGCTCTGTTACGTACCATGGAAAATCAAGGTAATCAGCGTGTGCAATCACATGCAGCTTCTGCTCTTATTATTTTTATTGAAGACTGCCCCAAATCATTGCTAGTTCTATATTTGGATAGTATGGTGAAAAATCTACATTCCATCTTGGTGATTAAACTTCAAGAGTTGATTCGGAATGGAACTAAATTGGCTTTGGAACAACTTGTGACAACCATTGCATCAGTTGCAGATACAATAGAAGAAAAATTTGTCCCATATTATGATATATTCATGCCCTCACTAAAGCACATCGTTGAGCTTGCTGTTCAGAAGGAACTTAAGCTTCTGAGAGGAAAAACTATTGAGTGCATTAGCCATATTGGTCTTGCCGTTGGGAAGGAAAAATTTATGCAAGATGCATCAAATGTGATGCAGCTGTTGTTGAAGACACAATCAGACTTAAATAATATGGAAGATGATGACCCTCAGACCTCTTACATGGTTTCAGCATGGGCTAGAATGTGTAAAATTCTTGGAAAAGATTTTCAACAGTACCTTCCACTAGTTATCGAGCCTCTTATTAAGACTGCTTCAGCTAAACCTGATGTTGCTCTCTTAGACACACAGGATGTGGAGAATATGAGTGATGATGATGGCTGGCAATTTGTAAATCTTGGAGACCAGCAGAGTTTTGGAATTAAAACTTCAGGACTTGAAGCAAAAGCAACTGCTTGCCAAATGTTGGTTTACTATGCTAAGGAGTTAAGGGAAGGGTTTGTGGAATATACAGAACAAGTTGTGAAGCTGATGGTTCCTTTACTGAAATTTTATTTCCATGACAATGTTCGAGTGGCAGCAGCAGAGTCCATGCCTTTTCTCCTGGAATGTGCAAGAATTCGTGGCCCAGAGTATCTTGCACAGATGTGGCAATTCATATGTGACCCCTTAATCAAGGCTATTGGTACTGAACCGGATACAGATGTGCTCTCGGAAATAATGAATTCTTTTGCAAAGTCCATTGAAGTTATGGGAGATGGTTGCCTTAATGATGAACACTTGGAAGAACTGGGAGGAATACTGAAAGCAAAACTTGAAGGGCACTTTAAAAACCAAGAATTGAGACAGGTTAAAAGACAGGAAGAAAACTATGATCAACAGGTTGAGATGTCTCTGCAAGATGAGGATGAATGTGATGTTTATATTCTGACCAAAGTATCAGATATTTTGCACTCATTATTTAGTACTTATAAGGAAAAGATTTTACCATGGTTTGAACAACTACTTCCATTAATTGTAAATCTAATTTGTTCAAGTAGGCCATGGCCAGACAGACAGTGGGGATTGTGCATATTTGATGACATCATAGAGCACTGCAGTCCAACTTCATTTAAATATGTAGAATATTTTCGGTGGCCAATGCTACTAAATATGCGAGATAACAACCCTGAAGTCAGGCAAGCTGCTGCTTATGGCCTGGGTGTCATGGCACAGTTTGGTGGAGATGATTATCGTTCTTTATGTTCAGAAGCTGTTCCACTGCTGGTAAAAGTTATTAAGTGTGCAAATTCCAAAACCAAAAAAAATGTCATTGCTACAGAGAACTGTATCTCAGCAATAGGGAAGATTTTGAAGTTTAAGCCTAACTGTGTAAATGTAGATGAAGTTCTTCCACACTGGTTATCATGGCTTCCACTGCATGAAGATAAAGAGGAAGCTATTCAGACTTTGAGTTTTCTCTGTGACCTAATTGAAAGTAACCACCCAGTTGTAATTGGTCCAAATAATTCCAATCTTCCCAAAATAATCAGTATAATTGCAGAAGGAAAAATTAATGAGACTATTAACTATGAAGATCCTTGTGCCAAACGTCTAGCTAATGTCGTGCGTCAGGTACAGACTTCTGAAGATTTATGGTTGGAATGTGTATCGCAACTTGACGATGAACAGCAGGAAGCCTTACAGGAGTTGCTAAATTTTGCTTGAAGCACTTTAATATAACTTGAATATTATCTACCATAAAAGTAACTACAAATAAGTGTTGTGAATAGATTTTATTATAAATCAGAGAACTGTTTTCTCCCTGCTAAGCAGTTTATAGTTCTTCCCCATGTTTCTCCAGAATTAGTCAGTGTTAGTCCTCTGTTTATCTTGCATGTTTTATCTTCCAAACACAGACCTTGGTGATAACCTGTGCTTCAAACTGTCTTACAAAGTTTGTCACCTTTCCCCTAGTTAATGTAAAGTATATAAATTGTTGCTATTTGATTGAACTATTATTGATGCTAGCCAAGCAGTATACTTGATGTGAAGATGTCATGCTATCACAATATGCTAAGAGCTCACGAAAATAAGATAGAATTTCCAGGACAAACATCTTTGGAATTGTGAATGAAGGATATAGTGGCAGGCTTGTCCCTCTTTGATTAATATTCTTGATATTTGTGGTGATGGGAGGATGCTGGTACTAGGAGAATTTTGAGATATTGCAGTGGATATGGGATGTATATGAACTTTTTCATAATATACTCCTGGGAACTGGGTGGGACATACCCATATTGTAGTTCCCAGCGTGTCTGGTTGAGAGTTAGAGAACTGTTAAATTTCTTTAGCCAGACAGGTCTCTATTCTTTTAAGTTATCCAGGACTCTAAGAACCATAGTTACTGACAAGGGAGTCCTGATACATCTAATATTGGTAGCATGTAACAGTGTTTGACAAAGAGTAAGTAAGCAATATTCTTGGGAGTCAGTGTTGTGTGTTTCAGCAGAGTTTGTATATGTATGACATTTTCTCCCTGCAAAGCAGCTCAACAAGAGAAAAATCTGTAGTTACAGGGCTTAAATTGATTTCTATTTCAAAGAATTTCCTAATAGATTCTAGAGTAGCACTGAAGAGTATTCTATTGTAAAAGTGAGAGGAAAGCAAATTTAATTTTCTTTGAATATGAAAAAGAAAGCAACTTTGAGAGTAGTCATTTAGCAGTAGATGTGCATTATTATGAGAAAACAGTTCCAAAAATCCGAGGTTAATTATATTAACTGGAATGTCGGTCTTTAATGTCGAGCTTATGGTAGGGTAGAAAATAGCTTTCTACTCAGCTAATCATTAATCGTTGATCCAAAACTTAAATAAATCTATAATTTCCTGGGGCTATTATGAGTACTGTGTATGTATTTAGCAAATATTTAAGATCTAGTAAGTGCTCAATAAATTGTAGTTGTTATTGCTGTTGTTGTTTGTACTTCTATTGTGTTCTTTTATAGTTTGGAACTCCTTTTACTTCAGAATTTTCCCAATCCATTCCCTATTCATTCATATTGGCAGGCTATTTAGGCTAAAAGGAAAATTAAGGACATTATGTATAGTATGATCACAATTTTTAGTATATTTAAGATAAATAAAGTATAGATGAATGAATAGAAAAATCCCACCTCAAAGTACTAATAGAGGTTTTCTCTAGGTGGTAGGATTAAGTGGCAAATTTTCTTCTCAGTTACCTATATTTTCTAATTTACATACATACCTACAACCAACATATTTCTTGTTTTGTTTGTTTGTTTTGAGATGGAATTTCGCTCTTGTTGCCCAAGCTGGAGTGCAATGGCGCAATCTCAGCTCACTGCAACCTCCACTTCCCAGGTTCAAACGATTTTCCTGCCTCAGCCTCTTGAGTAGCGGGGATTACAGGTGCGCACCATCACTCCCAGCTAATTTTTTGTACTCTTAGTAGAAATGGGGTTTCACCATGTTAGCCAGGCTGGTCTCGAACTCCTGACCCCAGGTGATCTGCCCGCCTCAGTCTCCCAAAGTGCTGGGATTACAGGTGTGAGCCACCACGCCTGGCCCATATTTCTTGTGTAACAAAGTTTCTTTTTTAAGACCAAAGACCCGATCCTACTTTCATTTATAGTTAAGTTGCTATCATCTTGACCTCTTAGTAACCTAGAGTTGAGGTTCCTTCTATTCACTCACACTTTTCTCTTTTATATAATCTTAATTAAGAAACCCTTTATCAACATTTCTAGCAATTCCCTATACTTTTATGTATGAGGAATTAGAAATTCTGCCAGATGACTTGGAATTAGGCACCTGGAGTTTTTGAAGTATGACAGACCTAGATTTTAATTTTGGTTAACAACTTTCTTAAACTAAGAGGCAGTTTCCTCATCTGAAAAATAAGCCTAATACCTAGCTGATAGGATTGTTGTGAGAATTAAAGGAGATAATGAATATAAAGTGCTTAGTGGCACAGGGTTCAATAAATATAAGCTAATATTGTCCAAGAGTCATGAAATAGGGCTGATGACTAAAGAGGAGTAGAGGATGTTTGCTTGGGTACGTTGGGCTTCAGATTCCTGGGCTTTGTCAAAAGAAAGGAGGAATGTATAGTCAGACACACTTTTTGGTTGCCAGGTGCTGAAGTAAGATTGATCCCTGCATTTTTTTTCTGTGAGCTGAAGTTCTTTTGTGGACTCTGAGGGAAGAGAACCCTGTAAATGCATTATATATTACAAATGTCTGATGAGAGGAGACCTCGAATACTAGATAAAAGGTCTGTGTGGAGGACAGTGTCAATACCCTAACTAAAAGAGTGTTCCCGCTTCACTATTTTACCTAAGAGTGATACTTAACTTACTGGACAAAAAACAGCTTTGAGGTAAAACAAATTTTTATCTTTTTATCACTGCTTTAAAAGTTCACATTAATGAGAAGTAAACAATTGTAAGAGTCCGAGTATCCTAATCATTTAGTTATACACATTTTACTTTTAAAATGCATGATTTCTGTAATTTTGTTTTTGTGTTCAGGTAATTCAGGTTTCAAACGAGGGTTCTGTGTACCTAGAAAAAATAATGTGCGTCTTTCAAATAGAATATGAGAAAATAGTAATATTTGCTTTGCGGAACCATAAATTCCTACCTCTCAACTAATTTTAAGTAACATGTAAACCAATGTGAATGATGAGTCCACTTTTTAGTCATTATTTACACAGTAATTGTAAAATATAGTGAGCTTGTCAGCCCATGCAAACAACTGTTTAATGCTGTACAGCTCAGACATGAACTATTTTGACTGTTTTCAGTCCCAAGAATTTGTTTAAATGACGTTCCATTCTCTTTCTTTATTCTTAACAGATCTCAGGAATCGGGAAGGTGGAACTTTTTAACTGAAAACATGGAATTAGTTCCAAAATATGAATTGATGTTAAGAGCTGGAGTTCTAAAAATCACCTCCTTTTCTTCTGCATGTGAACGTATGGTCGAGTCCTTAAACTTTCTAAACTTCTCAAAATTCTGGTTATATATAAAAGACTCGCAGTCACAAGGGAGAGTGGGAATAGAATGTAAATTTTATAGTAGATTTACATTTTGCGCTTTCTCACTATTCATTTGCCATTAACAAAGGTTATCTAGCAACTTTAATTTTAGTTTGGGGGGCTAACAAGCGCCTTGCAAAAGAAATTTCCTCTTGCAGCACTTGCTTTAAACAAACACCCTTTTGGCCACCTTCCCAGGAGGCGATGACTAAAGCTACGCAGGCGCCTTGCTTCCCCTTCCATCAGCCTCTTAGCTTCGCCTACGATTGATTACATCATTGGTCCGCGCAACCCTAGCAGGCTTCTGGGCCTGTAGCTGAGCCGAAGCTCTTCCTTTTGCGTAGCGGGGCGGGGCGCGATGCTGGCGGGAGGGGGCAGAAATTGTTCTACTACGCATGCGCACTGGGGATGGCGACGGGGCCTCTTTCTTTGCTTCTCTCAACAGCTCTTCCCAGTCGGGGGGCTGAGTGCCCTCCCCCTTCTCTCCCTGCCCCTCCCCTTTCTCCCCCACCACCGCCCAGCGGGGCTTCTAACTGACAGTTGTCGCCGGGCCCAGTCCGCGCGCCGCCTCCTCCTGCCCGTGTCCCCCGCAGGTAGAGAGGGGCGGGAGGGGGTGTGAGGGAGAGGAGGAGCCGGAGCCGCCGCTGCGGCCCCCTCCGGGGAGGGGAGAGGAGAACCCCCTTCCTCCTCGCCCCCTCCCAGCCCCCCGCTGGCCCGGGAGGGGGTGGGGCGCCGAGGCTGCGGCGACCCGGCGGGGCCTGGCCGGTGAAGAGCAGGCGGGCGGGGTGCGGAGGGGTGAGGCCGGCGAGGGCCGTGCGCGCGCCGCCGCCGGGGGGAGGGGAGAGGAGGGCACCTAGGCTCTCCTCTTCTCTCCCCCCTCCCCGCGCGCCATGTAACCCCGCCCCGCCGGCGGTGAGCTCCAGACCCCCGCGCGCACCGAGCCGAGCCGGCGGCTGAGGAGAGCCAGGCCCGATGTGGCAGGGGCTACGCGCCGCGGCCGAGCCGTGAGGAAGCGGCTCGCGCTCACGCGTCCCCCAGCACCTCGAGCGGCCGCTCCACACCGCCCAGCCTAGGCCTGTCGGGGCATGAGCGTGCCCGGGACGCCGGGAGCGATGGAGCCGGCCGGGGAGGAAGAGCGGTCGCCACCGGCGGCCGAAGGAGAGGACGACGAGGAGGAGGTGGCAGCGGCGGCCACGGCCTCAGGGCCGGCCCGCGGAAGGAGTGCTTCCTTGCTGGAGGACGCGGACGGTCAGGAGGAAGAGATGGAGGCGATGGTGATCGGAGGCGGTGGCTGCAAGGAGCAGGAGCTGACCTACGAGCTACAGCAGGGCTACCGCATCCTGGGCGAGTTCCTGCAGGAGAAGCACCGGGGCCTCACCGCCCCCTTTCTGCAGCCCTTGGGGGGCGTTGCCACCGCGGAGGAGGAGGTGGCGGAAGGGCCGCGCAGCGGGGGTCGGGGCGGTCGCGCCTTCCCGCAGCAGCCCGGGCAGGGCATGTGTCTGCTGAAGATGGAGGAGAAGTTCGCCAGCGGCCAGTACGGGGGCATCACCGAGTTCGTGGCGGACTTCAGGTTGATGCTGGAGACGTGCTACCGCCTGCACGGAGTGGACCACTGGATCTCCAAACAGGGCCAGAAGCTGGAGATGATGCTGGAGCAGAAGTTAGCGCTTCTTTCTCGGTAAGCAAGCCCGATCCCCGGTGGGACTGACAGACTGACACAAACACACCCTCACACGTGTCCGAGGATGGGCTGGGCCAGGGGCCTGGGGGCGGTGCTGATAGGGGCTGAGTCGGTGCTGGAGAAGCCCGGGAGGAGGAGCGGCGCTGGGCGGGGACCGGAGGGGTGTGGTGGGTGTGGGCCGAACCCGGCGTGCGCGTAGACTGAGAACTGAGAAGGAAACCCGGGTCTGCATCGCTGAAGAGCTGGGTACAGTTTGCAGATGTAAGATGGAATGGGCCCTGTAGGAAGAATTGCACGTGTAGGCAGAGCAACAGTTTTTGTGGGATGGAGGTTGGACCCTTAACTTTCAGACAGTTTAACATGACATTTAAAACAGCGTTTAGGACGAAATATCTCTAGAAAAATAATTTTGGCTTATGTAAAAGGGTGTCTGAAACCATTAAAAATAATTTTATCATTTACTACTCATGTCGGTCATTGAAGATTTATGGAGTGTTAATAAATGGTTAATGGTTACTCTTGCGTACTACTGATCTTTTCTCTCCATTTCATCTGAGGACACCGAATTTTTGCAATAATAGGGAATGCGTCAACACACATTTTCTAAAGTTTACACGTTTATGTTTATTCTGCCAGAAATCATAGGCAAGTCAGATGACACTGTGCTCTTGGTATCCACCACCCATATATCCAATTATTTAACATTAAGAGGAGGATACTAAAATGAATGTGTTGTTTTATAATAATTGTATAGTCGATGTCAGTCAAGTTAATTTCTAAAGTTTAAATTTTTCGGGAGTGGAAAAATTCAGTGTTTTTGGAATTGGTAGTTGAAGTGGAATAGTAGTTTGTTCACTTTCAGAATGAGGTTAAGTTGAGCAAGTCACTTAACCTGTTTGGCCTCAGTTTCCTCATCTATCAAACGGGGATAATATTAGTACTCGCGTAGAGTTGCTTTGAGGATTGAATGAGTTAATAAATGTGAAATCCACAGTGCTGGTCCCATAGTTAGCCCAGTATAAGTGTTAGCCATTGTAATGTAAGTAGTAGCAGTCGTTGAATAATGAGTGTATACTTCATATCTGAAACTGGGCATTGTACTTGTGCTTTTAAAGAATAGCTCCTAGAAATTGTGTTAATTTTTTGGTTCTTGATTTGTCACTTTTTTTTTTGTAACCTTTGTCGTTGGCTTCCCATATGCTATTTTCCAGACTAACTGATTTTTTTCACCGAAAACAGTTAACATAGTGCCTGTCTTCATTAAGGGAACTCTCTTTAAGGAAACTCTTCTTGAATCCTTTCATAGAGTAAGATTATTTAGTAATAGAATAATTATTCACATATTTGCTTTGTAAATTACTTTTAATACTTTAGTAATTTTATATTTCTGTAGTATGTTACCCTTGTCGCCACAGTGCATTGTTGCTGTGACTCACATAAAAAACAATCTATTCACGTTATTATTTTGAAGTTATAAAGTATCCTTCTGATTGATGTCACAATATTTTAGACCCGGAAGAACCTTAGAGTTCATCTAATTTATCAGATGTGCAAATAGGGATTTAGAATGAGGCAAGAGAATGACTGAATAAAAGTGCTAAGAGATGGCATGTGAGTTTGAATTACTGGTGTTTTCAAAAGCTCTGTGTGTAATAAACATTTATTTTTTTCTTTTCCTTTCTCTGAGTCTCGCTCTGTCACCCAGGCTGGAGTCCAGTGGCGCAATCTCACCTTGCTGCAACCTCCGCCTCCTGGGTTCAAGCAATGCTCCTGCCTCAGCTTCCAGAGTAGCTGGGATCAGCTGTCACCGCACCCGGCTAATTTTCATATTTTTGGTAGAGATGGGGTTTCACCATGTTGGCCAGGCTGGTCTGGAGCTCCTAACCTCAGGTGATCCGCCCACCTCGGCCTGCTTTCAAAGTACTGGGATTACAGGCCCTAGCCACCATACCCGGCCTGTAATAAACATTTCTTAGTCTTACAAAAGAGCAGACTAAGAAACTAATTTTTCCTAGAACTTTATTTATTTATTTGTAGTTTCCAGAAATACTATGCTGTTTCATGCCTGTAGTTCAGCATTCGGGAATGCCCCAGTTAAACCTTCCAAAAAAGTTGAGTGGTAATATTCAACTCCTTCAAGAATCAATTCAAATATAAACATCTCTATGATAGACTAGTCTCTTTCTTCTTTTTCTTACTCTCCTTTCCTTTCTCTTATTTCCTTAAATAAAGTTTCCTAGAAACTTTATTTACCTAGAAATAAAGGTAAATTTCTAAATGCTTAGAATCATCATTCTCAGTGGTTAATGCTCAGAATACTTATATTCCCATGTGATCTAATAGTATCCATATTTAGAAATTAAACTTATAACGTTTTATAGTTTGTAAATGTAATGTACTTCTGACATTCCTTAGGCCAATAGGGATAAAATTCTTGCTATTTTAGTAGCAAAAAATAGTATCATGACCTCAAACAGTTAATTAAAGTTGGAGTCCTTCACTTTTTTGTATTTGATGTATGCAAACACATTAGGTTTGCGAGACCACACTTGTGGATACTGGGACATCAGTTCTTCTAGCCTAAAATCTGAGTCATTACTAACTGCTTCCAGTGGGCACAACTTTGAGAAAAGCATGGGTCACAGCTGTTTGGAATGCAACTAAGATATATAGATGTTTCAAAACAGTATTCTATAGAGTGTTCACGGGAGTATGATTTTCAGCACATAAATGACTTAGATATCTTATTTGTAAATATCTCAAAGTGGTATATGGTATTTTAGAAATGAAACCAATGAATCACTTAGATATTATTTAAATTTTCTGTTGTCTTCTGGAATATATTTGTGAGACACTAAAGGAACTTATTTTCAAAGTGTAAAGAGACTTTAAAGCCATTCCATATACTGCTGAGCTTTCTTGTGAGCAATAAATGAGGTACATTAAGTAAAGAGGATACCACATTCTCATTAGAGAACAGCCCAATAGCATTAGTACCCTGGACATAGCATTTACCTTTTTTTTCCTTTTTTTAGACAGAGTCTTGCTCTGTCACCCAGGCTGGAGACCAGTGGTGCGATCTGGGCTCATTGCAACCTCTGCCTCCCAGGTTCAAGTGATTTCTCTTGCCTCAGCCTCCTGAGTAGCTGGGATTACAGGCCTGTGCTGCCACACCCAGCTAATTTTTGTATTTTTAGTAGAGAAGGGGTTTCACCATGTTGTCCAGGCCGGTCTTGAACTCATGACCTCAGTGATCCACCTGCCTTTGCCTCCCAGAGTGCTGGGATTACAGGCATGAGCCACCATGCCCGGCAACACAGCATACAACTTGAATCTCAGTTTCCTTATCTTTATAATGAGGGTGTTAGGGTAGCATAATTGTGCAAGTATTTAAGTATCTGCTAGAATTAGGCATTTATGCCTCTGAGATCAAAAGGTAAGTTCCCTGGCCCTAAGTGGTTTGTAGTTGAGTAGGAAAACAAATACTTAAAAATAAAATAATTCTGTAATGGACATAGGAACGAAGTACAAGGGGAATTTAAAGGAAAATGACATAAATCTGAAGCGGAAGGGGTGAATGTGGGGATGACAAGTGAGAAGGAGGTAAGGAAAAGGAGAAAGACTAGTCTTATCATAGAGGTGTTTGTATTTGAATTGATTCTTGAAGTAGTTCAATATTACTACTGAACTTTTTAGGAAGGTTTAACTGGGGCATTCCAGAATACTGAACTACAGGCATGAAACAGCATAGTATTTCTGGAAACTACAAATAATTCTCTGTGCTTTACTGTGGTTTCCAGAGTGGTCTGTGTACCTCAGGAAGTAGACAGGATGACCCACTGGGGTGAGAGAAGAAAATATTAGAACCTAAGTATGTTCTATTATTATTTTATCCTTTTGAAATATCTTTTTGTTTGCTTTTTGTGATGTTTAAAGCAGCAATGCATGTATATAATCTGTAAACAATTTATAAATATTTATGATTTTTATATTATCTATATATATTTTCAAGAGAGGCAGGACTAAAATCCAGGTCTGCTCTTTCAGTTTCCAAAAGCTGATTAATTCTCAGAATGAATTCCAAATTGAGCTACTGGTGTATCTATTGCCTTCTTCAAAGGTGATAACATATTTTGAAAGTCCTAACACAGATTTTTAAATTTTTAGTATTAAAAATACAGTTTTGACCGTGCATTGCTATAGATACTATTTTCTGTGTTAGACAACATCTCTGTTCTCAAGAAAGTTATATTTTAGAAGGGATCTCATTCATCCATTTGAGGCAACTGCGAGAAATAACAATTAACATTAGAAACAGGGAGAAGATCATCTAAGTGGAAAGGAATAGAAAATACTTAATAGGAAATTATGAACAGAACTTTAGAAAACGTCAAATGTTAGTTTGAATTTTTACATCTTCCAAAACTGATTTTTAAATGATGATATTTTTGAAAACTTTAAGAATATTTTCATGTAACCTGAAGATGTTTTTTCTAGTTTTGAAAGGTTGTCATTAGAAAAGTTGCATCACCAGTGACACTAATAGAGCTAAAATTTAAATTTTTAGTTTTGCCATTTAAGGTAATATCTTGGCGAAAATAAGCTAGTGTATATCTCTGTTAAAATTATTCTTGATTTCCATATTGTTACTGTTAAAAAATGGTACATGTATGGGATTGAAAAGACTTTCTTAAAATATAGCTGAAGGTTATTTGGTTTTGTAATTGCTTTTTAGTTGGCAGAATATTTTTTGGATTGGGGTAAGAGTACAGCATCCTTGCCCAAGTGTGGCAGCTGACGCCTGTAGTCCTGGCACTTAGGGAGGCTGAGGCGGGTGGTTCACTTGAGGCCCGGAGTTTGAGACCAGCTTGGCCAACATGATGAAACTCCATTTTTACTTTAAAAAAAGAAAAAAGTAGCCAGGTGTGGTGGCACACACCTGTAATCCCAGCTACTTGGAAGGCTGAGGCACGAGAATTGCTCAAACTTGGAAGGTGGAGGTTGCAATGAGCCGAGATGGCGCCGCTGCACTCCAGCCTGGGTGATAGAGTGAAAAAAAAAAAAGTACAGCATCCTCATGAAGTCTCAAAAATTTAAAAATAGTGGTTTCCAAGTACAAGTAGTAATCAAATTAAAAATGAATTTTTATTTTAATCCTTTCCTGAGTTAAATTTGAATTCTTAGTGGCTTGCTTATGCTCAGTTAAGATCAAAACCTATAAATTAATTGGGAATTTTAACAAGATGTTTATTTCTCCTCAGTAAGTCTAACCCATCCTACCTCCCACTGGCTTCTGTAATTCTTTTTTTTATACAAATCTTTAAATATTGGGGATCTTTGGTAATAGAATCTGGATTTGCCTCATGTTCAGAACCTATAGAATGTTAGAGCTTGATATTCCATGTAGTTCTATTTATTATAGTAGCCATTGTTTTAAAAATAGTGTTATTTCAAGAAGGTTCAGAAAATGTTTTTAAGTGCAGTAACAGAGGTATGAAAAAGTTCAATTAACAAGACATTTATTGAACACCCGCTTTGTTCTGGGGTTTGGGGGGCAGTCCCCAGCCCCAACAGGTTTAAGAGGTGGTAGGAAGGAACACGTATTACAGGCATAGTAAAAGGTTAAGTATGTTTAAACTGTGAGTCTCAAACTTGTTCCATTGTCAGAACACTTAGAAGTCATGGTACTATTTGCACAACATCCTGAAATATATTTTTAATTATATCATATGTTTTTTTTGCTAGGACATCTAAAAGGTTTAAAATAAATAATGGGAGGGAACCCTTAATTGAAGATATTCTATATAGTATCTTAGTTTTTTCCCCCCTATAAATTGGGAAAACATAATCACTTTCGGATTTTAGGTGGTAAATCTTGGTTCAGCTCATGAATGACCACGTTCCAAGGAGCATACTTTGAGGATGTATACTACTGTGATAAGCTATATTATAGTGTGCAGAGGAGGGATAACTATTGGGAGTGGATAGCTGGGATTAAAAATATTTTATTCAAGAGATTATGGTTTTTGAGCTAGGTTTTGAAGAGTGAGTAGAATAATGATAGGTGAAGATGTGTAGTTCATTGAACAGTTATTTGAACTGTTATGTGTTAGATAATATGTAAAGCCCTGTAGATGCAATGACAAACATGACTTTGTCCCTTCAAGGTGATAGGTAAACAGAAACACATAATTAAAAGTTAAGTGTTTGGAGGCATAATTAAAAGTTCAAGTATGGAGGCAGGAGAGTACAGAGTAGTTTAGGGGAACCGCTTATACCCAGTGGTTAGAGTATAGGATGATGAGGATATGTAGTGGCAGCTAAGTCTAGAAAGATAGTCTGGGGCCAATTATAAAGTACCATGAATGCTTGCTAGGGAATTCAGAATCTAGGCAGTGTAGATCCATCACAGGTTGCAACTAAGGGAGTAAAGTGATGATTTTACTAGTAGTATTTGAGGTTTGAAGGCAGAAGTGAAAGGATAATGAGGGAAGAAAACCAATTAAAAGATTATTGAGTTAATTCTATCAAGAGATAATAAACAGTAAGAATAGAAAGGTGGATGGGGATACAAAAGAGGTAAATTCAACAGGTATCAGTGGTAAATGGCAAACTGTTGAATGTGGAGTGTGAAGGAGCAGATGATGTCCAAAATGAATAGGAGCATTTGAGCCCAGCTGATGGTGATGCTTAGGGGACCTGAGAGGAGGCATTCATTTGAAGATAATCCAGCTGAGAATTGTAAGAGTGCATATGGAGCCCAGCATAGTGACAAGGGCTAGAAATGTTTAATTAGAGGGTAACTTGCTGAAGGATGATAAATAAATAGAGTAAATGAGATTGCTCAGGACAGAGTCTAGTAAAAATACAAGGGAGCCAATGGCAGAGCTTTGTGTGAGGATTGAATGTCTTCAAACTGAAAAGAAAAAAGATTACAGTTATGATTATAATATGTATAATGTATATTAAAAGCTGAAATGCTTAATTTAGAAAAGGTAGTTAATGAAGCTGAAAAGAATTTATTTTGGAATAAGTAAAAAGGCATTATTTGAAATATGCTGAACTTACAGACTATTATTTAGAGAGATTGTTCTTCCATTTGAAAATATTAATTTGAGAATGATTTAGAATTAAGACAATAAAGATGTCCTAATAGATTCTAATGTATTTTGCCTTATAGTTTGTTTCTCCTTGCATTTGTGCCCTTGTATTTATTTTTATTTCTCAAAGAACACTAGAGCAGGGAAGAAAAATCATATCTTGGAGAGAAGATGTCATCCCTTTCATAGTTTTATTTTAGCTTTCAGATCATCTTTAGGCTATCTCTGTAAGATGAGAGTTGCCTAGAACAAATAATAGCCATTTTCATTTTCCAGGAACGTGTATAATAATGTGAATCTTAAAATTCATATTAAGTTACCAGAAAATTTTTTTTTTAATTGGGAAAGGCTAATAAGCCCCAGTGGTAATATCTATCACCAAACCCTTTGTTATATCGTCTTCCACCTGAGACCTATGAATATTCAAGAAATAAGCATGCATTACAGTCGGAATATTAAGTAGGTACATTTTGAAAAAAGATTCAGGAAAACCAAGAAAATGTTAATAGTTATTGTTAACTAGAAAGATCCTAAGTATTTTTCATTTTCTTCTTTTAACTTTTCTGTATGTCCTAGGTTTTCTACAATAAGCATATTACTTTTATATTAAAAATGTATTCCACTGAAAGGAAGTTAATATTTACAATTCTGAATAAACCGTATAAGTTAAAAATTGAACACAGACACCATACCCTCCCTTAAGGGATGGACACAGTGTTCAAAAGCATAATAGAAGGTAGTATGTGGTTAATGTGGTAAGACAAGTTCAGTTCATTATTTTTAGCATATATTTACCGTGCTTATTATTTGATAGGCACTATAGGGATATTCAAAGATGGATATGGAAAGACACGAGCGGGTGAACTAAGTTGGTGTAGAGGTTATTCCAGGCAACAAGAATAGCATATCTAAAAGTGCAAAGGCAGAAAGAGCTACTGTATGTAGCTAGGGAATGGCCAGTAGTTTAGTTTGGCTAGAGTGTAATTATATATAGAAAAGTAGTGACAGGTGTGACTGTGAGGGCCAGATTATTTAGCCAGATCACAGAGGGCCTAATATGCTGTGCTAGTATTAGGGAGTTGTATGAAGGATTTTAAACTAGGGAATTACAAGGGATGCATAGATGAAATGAATTAGAGAAAGAGAAAACTAGACTCAATTTGATCTTTTCCCATCCCTTAGTTTTCAGCTTTGCTTATTCTTGACTTCCAAGTTAAAAGAATTGCATTTGACTTTGTTTCTTTTAGATTTGATTATATATATAAATGTATCAGGAAAAATTAGTTTTATATATTGCAGAAATCCTAGAGCAGTGCTAGAAAGAAGAGAAATTTTGCCACATTGAGATAATATGCTAGATTTACATCTCTAAATAATTTGTTAGACTTAGTTGTTTTGTTTCTTTGAATCATTTCAATCTTCTGTTCTCAGGGAAAAAATATGTTAAATAGGAGCCTGAGGGAAGCCGTGCATTCAGTTCCAAGGCGTCTGTGAGCCCGCGGAGTATACGCCATGAGCAAAGCTCACCCTCCCGAGTTGAAAAAATTTATGGACAAGAAGTTATCATTGAAATTAAATGGTGGCAGACATGTCCAAGGAATATTGCGGGGATTTGATCCCTTTATGAACCTTGTGATAGATGAATGTGTGGAGATGGCAACTAGTGGGCAACAGAACAATATTGGAATGGTGGTAATACGAGGAAATAGTATCATCATGTTAGAAGCCTTGGAACGAGTATAAATAATGGCTGTTCAGCAGAGAAACCCATGTCCTCTCTCCATAGGGAAATTAGGTCATATACATTTTCATATTAGACTTTTTGTTAAATAAACTTTTGTAATAGTCAAAAATGCTTTCTCAAATGTTCTGAATATAGAATATTAGCTCTCATTCCAATTTTTTCTAACATGAATTTTCCTGGTTGACACTGATATCAAAGGGTTTTATGCATTAAAGTGGAAGAATCTTATTAAATGTGAAAAAAAAAAAAAAATATATGTTAAATACAGAATTTTATCAATTTAAGTTAGTCAATCTGCCAAGTTGGTTTTAGTAACTTTGCCAATAACCAAAAAAAGAATTATGGCAAATGTAATTAATAAATTATAAACATACTGACAATATCAATATGCTTAATTTGACAACTTAGTTTTTTAGACACAAATTTGTATTTGTAACAATTTAATACTTAGAAGAACATAATCCTTAAAAAATACAACGTTGCTAGTAGAAGGTATTTAAAAACTATTAAATATGATAGTATTTCAAGGTATTCCACAGACTACTGACAAGTATGAGAACCATTTATGTTCTTCAGTTTATCTAAATCCTTCATACAATTCTAGTACGCTAGTGATTTCTACTACTTATTAATTCCAGGCTAGGGAATTTGATTGATAGTAATATTTAAGTCAAAGTTTCTTAGTTATATCCAAGACTTATTTTAAAAGTTTCATGAGAAGAGTATATAAATTATAGGATAACTGAAATCTCTTAATTTTTTATTAACAATTTAAACCCTTTTTATCTCATCTATGCACATGTATTATTTATTTACATACAAAAAAATTAAATGCAAAGTTTGAATTTGTTATATAGCACTTAATCATCATGCTTGGTTGCTTATGAACAAAAGCTGTAAGGATTGAGAGAAGGGAGTCTTTTCTCCTGAGAAGCAGACAGGAGAGAAAAGGATCATAAAAGATTTCAAGGAATAGATACCTTTAGATACCTGTGGTGGTAGGATTGACAGTATTTGCAATATAGATTATTAACAACTATTTTGTGTATACATATTATGGGAGTCTAAAGAAAATAGTTGAATTGTAACTAATATATGTAGACTTTTTAGCAATCCATTGATTAGTGTTTATATTCGTAATAGTTTATTAATTTAAAATGTGTATATCTAGTGGCAATAAAAGAACAGTACAAGAGAAAATCTCCCTCTTTCACCAGTCTCCAGGTCTCCTACTGCTAAGAGGCCAGTCCTACTGTTAATAGTTTCTTTTATCCAGTTGAGTGTCCAATAGCCATCTCAAACTTTAACATGTTCAAAACAGAACTTTTGGTTTTTTTGTTTATTTTTACTAAGTTTAGTCTTAGAGATTTGACCATCCACCAAGTTGCTCTAGCCAAAAAACTAGTATTTTCATTGATTCTTCCTACTTCTAAAGTATATTTTAAATCTTGCCTGTTTCTTTCTACTGTTACCACTTAAGTAAGTGTACTTGACTGTCCTTTACAAAATGTATAGTATGTAACTTACAGTTTGAACTTATTTATTATGTATTGTGTTTGCTTACTTTTTGTGTATCTTCTTTACTATCCATGTAAGCTCAGAGCAGACAGGAATGTTGCCTGTGTTGTTGCCAAACCTACCCCACTACCTGTAAGTGCTTAGTTAATATTGAATGAAGGAATGAATGAATGGATGGATGGATCTGCCTGAAATTTGTTTTGGTGAAGAAGTGAGGTTGAAATCCAGCTTTATTTTTTTCTCAAATACCCAGTTGTCGCAACATCAACTTTCTCCATTATTTTGAATTACCATGTTTATAATATGTTATTGGTGTATTTGGATCTATTTTTCTTTATAGTATGTCTCTGGTGTATTTGGAGCTAACTTTCTCTGGTATGCTGCTGATCTAACTATTCATCTTCTGATATTAAACTTTATTATTGTGACTTTAAAATTTATTTTAATATATTTGGTATAGTGAGTCCTCTTCTAAAAAAAAACCCGTTATTGTCATGTATTTACTTTTCCATTAGATATGTGGCTTTTAAATAAGTATAGCGGAATCAACATTTGCATCACCCATGTTTTGTTCACTTCGCATAAGAAATATGCAGGAAAACAATAGAAATCACTAGTTTGTGGGGAATAAGAAAGGTATTCTTCTCATTCATGAAGTGAAAGATGAAAAGTTGATAGCATTGCTTATTTTCTGTGGACACTGTAATAGCCACATGCCACATTCTTCTAATTTTAATTATGTCCTTAGCTCTTGCCAAGTCCTATATCTCTTTGTTAAGACCTGTTATTTCAGGTAGGCAGGCGCTAAGACTTGCTCTAGCTTTCCTGCCTTTCTTCCTTGTGCCATTGTCTGAATCTTAAAGTGTCCTAAATTTACGATCTGCTACTTTAAAGCCTCATCAATGCTTAGGAGATAAATAGAAGAGTTGGCCAGGAAGAGGAAGCCAAGGTATTATTTACCTGCCTACTTTGCAGACTCTTTACATTTTTAGCATCTTCTAGGGAACATTAGCATATCGAGACAGTATGAGAGTTAGTGACCTAGAGAGCTTCTGTTCTGCCTGCATTGAGAACTCCTGAGTGGTTCTGTGTGGTAAGGAATAGCTGTAGCAGTAGTAATATGTTAAGCAGAGCAGCCCTAACTTACTAAAAATGCTTATCAAACTTGTCAAGGTTGATAAGGCACTTTTCAAATACAATTTCTCGTAAATAAAAACTTTGCATTTGCCTTTGTGCCTTTCCTAAATTCAGAAAAACAGAAGAAATATATTCTAAGCAAAATGATTTTTTAAAAATTAGTTACATGGCTCAGGCATGGTAGCTCATGCCTATAATCCCAGCACTTTGAGAGGCCGAGGTGGGCAGATCACCTGAGGTCGGGAGTTTGAGACCAGCCTGGCCAATGTGGTGAGAGACCCTGTGAAACCCCGACTCTGCTAAACATACAAAAATTAGCCAGGCATAGTGGTGTATGCTTGTAATTTTAGCTACTTGGAAGACTGAGGCTTGCTTGAACCCAAGAGGCAGAGGTTGCAGTGAGCTGAGATTGTGCCATTGCACTGCCTCAATAGCAGTGCAAATAACTATGGATAATTCCTAAAACTATGCTGTAAGATCTTATCTACCTATATGTATTCCTCCGGAGGGGAATAAATATATTTATTTATATATATTTATTTATTTATTTTTGTTGTTTAATGGCTTTACTTACCACTAAGGATTCCTAAATCAGTATCTTGAACCCCCCGCCTTTAGTTTTAGTTTTGTATTTTTGTCCATAGAACTTTTCCAGTTGGTTGTGCAATTGTTATCTCAAGATGTTAAAAACTGAGTATATTTCTAACCCAAATCTCCTTTCCAGTTTTCCATTTTTGTTTTTGACTTTCACATTTTTGCCAGTGGTGTTATCATTGTTTCAGCCTGAATATGTCAGTCATCTTTGAAGTTTATACTTTTCATTCCATATATACAGATTGTTAGGGTGTTCTTTGCTAAATCCCTGTTGCTCAATAAATATTTTGAAAAATATATTTGAATAATATGAATGAATGTTTTTTGTCTTTATTTAGTATTCTGTCTTCACTCTTTCCTATCTATCTAAAACTGTTCTTTCTGCAAAGTCCAATTCAAGTTCTTAACAAAAGAGTGACCAGATGGTACAGAAAGGTTGACTAAAATAAGAACTGAAAAATATCCTTTACATGTCATAACTGGGAGATCTCTGGGAAGAGGGATTTCAGTGGAGTAGCTCCAAGCAGATGCCACATTATAGATTGAGGTGTGAATGAAAGATGAATTGGATCAGCAGTTTAGATGTGACTCGGGGAATAGTGTGTTTTTAATATAAACTTGGACTTGTTTATATGCTAAAGCAACTAACAGGTAGAGAAAGAGAGTTTGAAGATTCAGAAGATAATTAATGAAATACAAATTTTGAAGACCTGTGTAGTGATTCATTTTTCATCAGAGGATTGGAGGCACATTTTTCACTGAAACATAAAGTAAGGATGGGCCTGGATTTAGATAATTTTGGTTTTTGAGAAGCAGGAAGTTAATGGAGCTCTTACTTAAAAACTACCATTTTCTCTGAAATAAGTTGTGGGCAAAGTCACCTGCGAGGTGATGGAATGAAGCTTTTGAATAATGATAGCATTTGGGCCGGCGTGGTGGCTCACGCCTCTAATCCCAGCAATTTGAGAGGCCAAGACAGGTGGATCAACTGAGGTTGGGAGTTCGAGACCAGCCTGACCAACATGGAGAAACCCCGTCTCTACTGAAAATACAAAATTAGCCGGGCATGATGACGCATGCCTGTAATCCCAGCTACTCAGGAGGCTGAGGCAGGAGAATCACTGGAACCAGGGAGGCGGAGGTTGCAGTGAGCTGAGATGGCACCATTGCATTCCAGCCTGGGCAGTAAGAGTGAAACTCCATCTCACAAAAAAAATAATAATAATAAAATAAAGTGAATAATGATAGCATTTGAAGTTGCTGTTATGGAGAATGAAAGAAGGAGTTGACCACCTTCAAAGAAGTCATATTAGGTACAGTTGAGCCCAGCTGAGGTTATGGTTAGACAACAGAGTACAAGGGGGTTATTTTTTCCTACACTGCTCAGTAGGAGAGGTATAGGATTGAAGGGGCTTTTGACTGAGATGTAAGAGAGAGGCTACATGCCTGAGACAGAAGTATAATTGGTCCAGGGAGATAAGATAAGAGGTTAGTCATGTATTTGATGGGTCTCAACTGGTTATCTATGTGAATAGCTAAAAGAAGTTGAATTATGTTACAGCAAATGAGAGTCAGACAAGGTACTGGAGGTCTGAAGGAAGACAAAAAAGAAATTCAGGGGGAATAAGAGTAATGACTGAGAAAGTAGAAGGTAAAGATCAAGTAGAAAGTAAGTTTAATGGTCTTTGATAAATGCTTTTTTGTGGGTATGAAGGCTGCTTCTTTTTCTGAAAATAATTTTGTATATGAGATAGTTTATAGCTGCAGATAAGAGCAGTGGTCTCCAAACCTTCATGATCTGGCTTCCCAAGCAGCAAACATTTTCAATATGTACCTTCAATTATGCATATTTATTTATACATTATATATGGATACTTTGCTATTATGTTTTATGTTATAAAACATAAGCTAGGCTGGGTGCGGTGGCTCACGCCTGTAATCCCAGCACTTTGGGAGGCCGAGGCAGGAGGATCACGAGGTCAGGAGATTGAGACTATCCTGGCCAACATGGTGAAACTCCGTCTCTACTAAAAATACAAAAAATTAGTCAGCGTGGTGGCGGGTGCCCGTAGTCCCAGCTACTCGGGAGGCTGAGGCAGGAGAATGGCGTGAACCCGAGAGGCAGAGCTTGCAGTGAGCTGAGATCGCGCCACCGCACTCCAGCCTGGGCCACAGAGCGAGACTCTGTCTCAAAAAAAAAAAAAAAAAAAAAAAAGCTAAACTAGATACTTAAAATGAGAGAGCAAATAAGCATATTTTAAAAAATTTTTAACATTATCGATGGTACAAAAAGTTGTTTTTGGTGAGGTCATTGTGATGCTTCCTTAGTTTTGAGAATCTTGGTTTTATACTTGGCTGTACAGCTATTTGAAAGACTTGTTTTAAGCTATGTTTATTCTGATACTTGGTTTCAATGGCTGTTGTAGCACAGAGCTTGTAAAGATACATAAATGTAGACAGAAGCTTAGACGGATGATGCTTATCTATCAAATATGCAAAATTTTTTGTCGAATTCCCCAGTAAAATTTTCTGTCTCTCCTAATTTAATTAGTTGCTCTTGAAGACTAATACTAATACTAAGGTGTGCTGTGCTGTTAATCTCCATTTGCCCCTCTAAATGCATTTTCCACCCTTGTGCACTGTGCTCTATGCCCCAGAAGGCTGATTTATAAGGATCATACTGGTATGCCTTGACCTCTGACTTCTGATTGGGTTCAGCCAATAGGAGGGACTGACAGGAGGACTGAGAGGGCAGACATATTTATTCCTACAGCTTCCTTTTTGCTGGATTGCAAGTTGTCCGTGACTGTGCTCCATCATTATGGCCCTCTCCTATAGTCACTGCTCTCTGGGTTCCAGCAACTATTCACTCACCTCCCCCTAATGGGCTTAGAGTGGTAAAATAGTTCTCTGCTGTGGCTAGCCCCAAAGTGCTTCACTGTCCCTTCCTATTTTCTCTCAACCTTGCCTGCACATTTGTAAATAGTCCCTTCGTTAAATAAACATCACATCTTTTTACATATTATCTATTTCTTGCCAGGACCCTTAGGGCTAAAGTTGCATTTTAATATTTTTAACTGGATAGGTGAACTAAGTGATTGAAACTCTTCATTTAGATTTTTTTTTTTTGAAACGGAGTCTCGCTGTGTCACCCAGGCTGGAGTGCAGTGGCGAGGTCTCAGCTCACTGCAACCTCCGCCTCCCAGGTTCCAGCAAGTCTCCTGTCTCAATCTCCCAAGTATCTGGGACTACAGACCTGTGCCACCACGCCCAGCTAATTGTTTTGTTATTAGTAGAGATGGGGTTTCACCCTGTTGGCCCAGGCTGGTCTCAAACTCCTGACCTCAGTTGATCTACCACCTTGGCCTCCCAAAGTGCTGGGATTACAGGCGTGAGCCTCCGCGCCCGGCTTCATTTAGAATATTTTTAAGCAGATTAGATAACCCCGAGTTTTAAGTGTGCTGATAGAATTTTTATAGATGACACATGTATATTGTTTTTGATAGCAAAAGAAAATCACATAATGCAAAAGCGTTCAAACATCTATTTTTAATAGGGGAATAAGTGTCAGTTTGTATATTAACTATAAGTAAAGCTTAGTATCAATTCACTTTCTTTTAAGACTTATTGTAATAATTTTAAACAGAATCAAGCCTCTGAATTCTGAAATTTGGAATGTATCAACACAGAAAAGACTTTACATGCTTTGTGTTATAAAAAAAAAGGGGGGGGGGAGAGGAAAGAAAGTATAAAATTCAATAAGTAACCATAATTATTTCTTAGTGTTTGCTTATGGATGGCACTATATTATTATTTTCAAACTATTGTCAGATTGATTTCATGAAATGATTTCCCTAATAGACAGAAAAAAAGCTTGAATTTTGCAATGGGGGAGCTATTTTAGTGCGTTTATTTGGCCATTGATTATTTGACAACCCTATTTGGAAGGTAAGTTTTTTTTTTTTTATATTATTTTATTCACTGATTAATGGAACTCAAGTAGATAGTAACATGTTTAATCAGGATTCTTTTACTGTGGACAATATAGATGACTGAAATTTTTAAACCTTAATTATATGTGTGAATTTAAAATGGAAAATAGGCTTGTGTTCTTCCAAATACTTTCTATGTACATATAGATATATAGGGCACAATATGAAGGCCTGGTGACAGTCATTAACAAAACAAAGTTCCTATCCTCCTGGAGCTTTAATTCTGTTAGATGGATAATTACCAAATAAATAGTAATTATATAATGCAATGTAGTGATAAGTGACATGAAGAAAAAGAAACTAGTATAAGAATAGAGAGTGATAGGGTATCTTTTATTAAATAATGTAGTTAGGGCAGGTCTTTCGGATGTTGTGGCATTCGGACAGAGACTTGAATGAAGTGATAGAGTATAGCCATATGAGTATCTGGAGAAAGAGTGTCTTAAAGGAGAGAGATCAAGTGCAAAGATGCATGGAAGCAGATGTGTTGGTATGACTGAGAATAAAATGGAGAATTTTGTGGCTGACATACAAAGAGCTAAGGTCAGAGTGGCAGAAAATTAGGCCTGGAGAGGCAGGCGAAGGCCATATCATACTAGGTCTTGGAAGTCATAAGAACTTCAGATTATTCTGACTGGAAGACTTTGGAGGAGACAAAGCAAAAGCAAGGTAATAGCATCTGATTTGATGGCATCTGATTTGCTTCTTCTTTTTTTTTTTTTTTTGAGATGGAGTCTTTCTCTGTCGCCCAGGCTGGAGTGCAATGGTGCGATCTTGGCTCACTGCATCCTCTGCCTCCTAGGTTCAAGTGATTCTCCTGCCTCAGTCTCCCGAGTAGCTTAGACTACAGGCGCACATGCCATCAGGCCCAGCTACTTCTTGTATTTTCAGTAGAGATGGGGTTTCACCATATTGGCCAAGCTGGTCTGGAACTCCTGACCTCAGGTGATCAACCCACCTTGGCCTCCCAATGTGCTGGGATTACAGGCGTGAGCCACCATATGTGGCCCTGATTTGCTTTTTAAAAGGATTACCTGGGTTGCTATATGAATAGACTCTAGGAATATCAGAGCAGAAGCGAGGAGGCCTGTCACAAAGCAACTGCAGTAGTCTAGATGAGAGTTTGAACTCATGCGTGTGTAGACACACTACTAGATGCATGTAGAGATATACTACTAGATGTATGTGTACATATCATACGAAAACTAATACACATATGGCATCTAGTAGTGTGTCTGTACATGTGAGATATATATACACACACATACACAACACACGTGCACATAATTCTTTTGGGGTTAAAAAATATATTTTGTTCAGAAACTTTTTTTACGTGTAGAGTATAATATGGACATCTTTAACAGTGAGTAAATATACATATGCCTGATTCCTTTTAATGGATGGATGCTATTCCATATTGTAGTGTTCATTACATTATTTAATCTGTCTCATATTGAAAAACATTTATGTTTCCAGTGTTTTTAAAAAATAACAGGCAATACTCTGAGTGTTCTTGGTCATAGTTGTAGAAGTACATCTGTAGGTTAAATTCCAAGAAGCATGATGGGTCAAAGGATATGTTCATGTTAAACTTTAATGATTATTACTAAATTGACTGCTAGAAAGACTGCCCGTTTACACTTTTACTAATGATGTTTAAGAATTTTTCCTTCCTTACATCCTTTCCAACACTGAGTAATATCAGTCTTTTTAATCTTTACATGTTGGTAAGAGAGAAACAGCATCATGGTTGGTTGGATTTTCTTTTAATTATGAGTAATAAATATCAAAGCTTATAAATGTTAATTTCTGATAAGTAATAAAGGATATTACTTTCTCTTTGGTCTTCGTTCTGAGAAAATACTGATTTAGAAAGTTTATACCTTCATCTTGTCTACTTATAAAACTGAAATTAAAGAGTAAAATACGGTTTCTGACTTTATATTAACAATTTAGCCATTATTACTTGCCATTTTTCTCAATTTTCCTTATCCCCAGTGTTCTGTGTACTTACTGGATTTTATCCTCAATGCTCTACATACCTACTGTGACCTCTGAGATGTCATTAGTTTTCAATGCAATATTGTCCATTAATATTTCATCATTATTGAAGAAGTAGTTAAAATTACATAGCTAATTAATTCACCCACTGAAAACATTATACTAAAACAAATTCGAGTACACCCATTCAGTATCTATTGTTGCCAGTTAGCTATCTTCCCTGGGTCCACAATTCCTTACTCCCAGCCCAATTAACTATCATATAGATGTATGCCGTTGTATACTGAAGGATCACAGCCTAAAATGGTATGCTAGATGAGCCCAAATTCTTCAGTATTTTTGGAAAACTAGTTTAACATTCATGCCCTAATTAAAGCTGAATTAGTTATAGTGTTATCTCCGTATAACGGAGAAAACACATAGTGGTGCTACAGTTTTGTAGAACCCTACACTCATACGGTTCATGGGACCTAGATGGCACTGAGGGTAAGGTTGTTATAAAGTTATTCTAACTTAGTATAATAAATCACTCTGGACATAGTCCAAGGAGGACAGGACTTCAATTATTATATTTTACGTCATAAAGATTTATGTTTGGCTGGGCGGGGTGGCTCACGCCTGTAATCCCAGCACTTTGGGAGGCCAAGGTGGGCTGATCGCTTGAGCCCAGGAGTTCAAGACCAGGCTGGGCAACATGGTGAAACCCTGTCTCTACAAAATTACAAAAGTTAGTCAGGTATGGTGGCACATGCTTGTGGTCCCAGCTACTCAGGAGGCTGAGGTGGGAGGATCATCTGACCCCAGGGAGGTTGAGGCTGCAGTGAACTGAGATCATGCCACTGTACCCCAGCCTGGGTGACAGAGTCTCTTTCTCAAAAAAATACAAAAAAAATTCACATTTTAATCAACCTTTAGCCTATTTTATGTTAAAGCCTATAGGAAAGCAGGGAAATATAACTATAGGGTCAACTTTTAATTTATATAAATTTTCTTTCTTTCTTTCTTTTTTTTTTTTTTTTTGAGACAGGATCTCTGTCACCCAGGCTGGAGTCGAGTGGTATGATAGCTCATTGAAGCCTCAACCTCCCAAGCATCAGTCCTCCCACCTTAGCCTCCCAAGTATTAATATATTAATAATTGGGACTACAGGCGTTCACCACCATGCCTAGCAAATTTTTGTATTCTTTTTTTTTCTTTTTTTTTAATGAGACGGAGTTTCTCTCTTGTTGCCCAGGCTGGAGTGCAGTGACACGATCTCGGCTCGCAGCAACCTCCACCTCCTGGTTCAGGTGATTCTTCTGCCAGTAGCTGGAATTACAGGCATGTGCCACCACGCCCAGCTAATTTTGTATTTTTAGTAGAGCCAGAGTTTCTCCAGGTTGGTCAGGCTGGTCTTGAACTCCGGACCTCAGGTGATCTGCCTGCCTTGGCCTCCCAAAGTGCTGGGATTGCAGGCGTGAGCCACTGCACCTGGCTGTTTATAATTTTTTCAAAGTGTTTATGTATCATTTTACATTTTCTTTTTCCAAATGTTTCTGTACATTTTCTCATACCACTAATAGGTAGTATGAAATATATTGTAAACAATAAACTTTGTTTTCCATTAAAGAGGTAGTGCTTTAGTCAGTATTTTAAATGCTTGAATCTCAGATTTTTTTTTTAATATAGGGAAGAGACTATCACTCTGATTTTATGACGTAAGGAGTATGAGAAATTGTATAGGGAAGATAAAAATTTAGAACAATGCTAAGTAAGGTTTAAATACTTTTATGTATTTAGCAAAAGGGATTCTTAAGTTGCTGTCTAATGGGGTTTATTGCTTATCCAGAAGATTTGACCTTGTGAATTGGCTTATTCTTCTTCAAGGCACTTGAGAGAAAAGACAACGATAGCAGTTACATCTAGAGGCTATTATGGATTGGAGGATGAGAAGGGAACTGCATGTACTTCAACAAGGCGTCGGTCAACACCGCGAAGTTTGGCAGGCTTGACAAGTGGAGTTTTTGAATCTATAATGGTTCAAGTTTTGAGACAGGAAGAACAGCTGAGAGCAAAAGAAGAAAAAAGGTAAACGTTAAAAAAAAATTTCATAATTTCAGCTGCATAATTTTTATGTGCCCATATCAAATTTCTGGGCCCATTTTAATAGTGTTCCAAAATGCACTGTTACAAAAATATGCATTCATAATGAATTATCACAATAAAATTTGTTTAAAATATAATTTTAAAATTTAAAACCACTTATTTTAAGGCTATACAAAAATAATTTCTATAGAATATTTCAGAATGCTTTCTAGATTTCTAGTAGTATTCGTTCTCGAGTGAATTATAAGTTTTAAATTAGAGGAATTTTCTATAGTTCTGTAGTTTTAGGACAGAAGCACAGACCTTTAAAATCAGGAGAAACTCCAGAGAGTATGTAGTTCAAGCATGACATAAATTCACCTCTGCCTGTTCCTCCATTGGTGTTAATATCCTGGGTAACTGTGCTTACTCTGGGCTCATCAGGAAAAAGTGTTGTACTCAATTAGTGGTAGCTTCTAGGGTCTGGGAGCATAAGAGTGATGGCATTTATATAACATTTCAATTTTATAAAAAGAGAACCAGGGCCCAGAGAGGTAAGTGACACTCATGTTTCTATACTGGCCAAAAAAAAAAAAAGGACTAGTTCTTTTTATAGTACTAAATCAAATTGCAAACTATGTTAGGAGTGATTACTAATGTTATAAGGACTTGTTAATGCTGGTCAGAGGCAATTTGTAATATTTTGTTGCTCTTCTTGTAATAATAAATGTAACTTGCTTTGAAATTTGTGGGATTGAAACTCAGCCTCGAGACTTTCTACTATCATACTTTTTCTAGCAGTGATTAATTTGGAAACCTGCTGTGAAGTATTTTTTTTTCCTTGTGCAGAGCTTCATAGAACTACTACTATGGGAAAGGAGGGCTTATGGAAAGGGGTAAAGATTAACTTGACAGTAGTGTACAGTAGATTGGAATGGGGAGAATTGAAGAAAAGGAAGGCTTGTAGGAAGGCTGTAGTAGTCCGCATCTTCACTACTGGTCACCACCTCCAATACTGGTCACCAGAAATTGGAAGAGATCACATTGTCCTGAGAACAATTAATGGGACTTAATATCTTCCTTGATATAGGGAGAACAAAGGAAGAGACAAAGATAAGTCAAAAAGTAGTTGTAATAATAGTAGTCATATAAACAATTAAGATAAAAAAAAGAATGGCTAATGTTTATTGAGCATGAGTATTTGCCAGATTTAGCTCTAAGCACCTTCCTTGTATTCAGCATTTATCCTGAGGCACAGAGTGATTAAGTAACTTGCCCAAGGTCATACAGTTTTTGAGTAGTGAACTCAAGATTGGAACCCAATCAGTCTGACTCTAGAGCTTGTGCTCCTAAGCAGTATACCATTTTGTGATTTGTAAAATGGTAAAACTAGCGAAGAAAATAGAAGAGCTTGAAAATGTGAGTCTAGGTAGGGGAAAAAGCAGTTAACTCATTTTGAATAAATTCTTTAATATGATAATGAAAACATTTACATATCCAAGCAGGAATGGGTAGTAGGAAACTATGAATATGAAGCAATCTATGTGTGCCCTGACATCAAATAAACATAGGAGAATAAGCCATGGGAGGAAAACCCTCTGTTAAATATCGTAGTAACTATGATAACTTAATGGAGTTATATGAATTAAGCTATCTCTTTTAGTGTTAACGTTTTAAATTACAAAATATTTTAAGCATAGAACAAAGAATAAATAAAATTAAAATAAAGCCTATGCTATGGAGAAATAGGAAGGCTTTTACACTGTTGGTGTGGTTGTAAATTAGTTCAGCCATTGTGGAAGACAGTATGATGATTCCTCAAAGATCTAGAACCATTTGACCCAGCAATTCCATTACTGGCTATATTACCCAGAGAATACAAATAATTGTATTATAAAGGTACATGCATGCCTATGTTCATTGTTGTACTCTTCACAATAGCAAAGACATGGAATCAACCCAAATGCTCAACAATGATGGACTGGATAAAGAAAATGTGGTACATATACTCCTTGGAATACTATGCAGCCATAAAAAGGAATGAGATCATGTCATTTGCAGGGACATGGGTGAAGCTGGAAGCCATTATCCTCAGCAAACTAACACAGGAACAGAAAACTAAACACCACATGTTCTCACTTATAAGTGGGAGCTGAACAGTGAGAGCACATGGACACAGGGAGGGGAACAGAACACACTGGGGCCTGTAAGGGGGGTAGGGGGAGGGAGAGCATCAGGATAAATAGCTAATGCATGCTGAACTTAAACTTAATACCTAGGTGATGGGTTGATAGGTGCAGCAAACCATCATGGCACATGTTTACCTGTGTAACAAAGCTGCACGTCCTGCACTTATATCCTGGACCTTAAAATAATAATTTAAAAAAAAAAAAAGCCTATGTGCCCACAACCCAACAATTTATTTTTTTTAAGAATTAGCCATAAATGCCATCTAGTTTCCCTGTACTTCTGTTATAGAAGATACCCCTATCTTAACTTTTTTGTTTCTCATTCCCATGCATTTTATTATTGAACTGTAAGAATTCAATTTGTTTGTTTGTTTGTTTGTTTGTTTTTGAGACGGAGTTTCTCTGTTGTTGCCCAGGCTGGAGTGCAGTGACGCGATCTTGGCTCACTGCAACCTCCGCCTCCCAGGTTCAAGCGATTCTCCTGCTTCAGCCTTCCAAGTAGTTGAGATTACAGGCGTGTGCCACCACACCCAGCTAGTTCTGTATTTTTAGTAGAGATGGGGTTTCTCCATGTTGGTCAGGCTGGTCTTGAATTCCCGACCTCAGGTAATCCGCCTACCTTGGCCTCCCACAGTGTTGGGATTACAGGTGTGAGCCACCGTGCCCAGCCAAGAATTCTTAATGTATTCTGGATATAAGCCCTTTGTCAGATATATGTGTTTGCAAGTGTTTTCTCAGTGCATGGCCTTGATTTTCAGTGTTTTTGGAGAAGTTTTTTTGTCTTGGAAGTTTGAATCATCCATTTTTTAAATGTTTTTGTGAACCTACCTAAGGAATCTTAGCATACCCAAGGTTATGGACCTTTTTTTCCTAGAAATTTTTAAATTTTAGTTTTTCTGATTGTGTTTATTCTTTTGAAGTTAATTTTTGTGTGTGGTATGAATTAAGGAAAAACTTCACTTTTTTCTATATTGATAGCCAGTTCCTTCAGTATCATTTGTTGAAAAAAAAACTATTCTTTCACCACTGAATTACCTTTGCATCTTTGTTGAAAAGCAATTGAACATTTATTTGTGAGTCTTTCTGAACTTTGTTCTGTTTCATTTAGCTATAGGTGTATCTTTACGTTAGCACTATATTGATTTGATTACTATAACTTTAAGTCTTCAAATTAAATAGCATGTCTTCCAACTTTATGGGTTTTTTTTTTTCAAATTCGTTTGTGTATACTAGGACCTTCACTTTTTGTGTAATTTTGAAATTATATTGTTAATTTCTACAGAAAAAGCCTGGGAAGGTTGATTGAGATTACATGGAAGTTATCAATTTCTGGATAATTGTTTTCTTTTTTTCTTAGCTGTATTTTGTAGTTTTCAGTGTGCACATTTTTTACATATTTGGTTACCTTTTTCCCTACATATTTCATGGTTTTTATGCAATTGTAAGTCATTTTAAAATGTCATTTACAATTATTTGTTACTAGTATATCTAGAAATACAAATTTTAGTACAGTAACCTTTTGTCTTCTCTGAGTTTTGTCAGGTTTTGCTTCATGTAATTTGAAACTGTTGTTAGATGCATAGATATTTATGGCTTTTATGTTTTTTGATGTATTGACTTCTTTCTTATTATGTCCCTTTTTATCCCTGGTAATATTTCTTACATTCTTTAATATTCCATTTTATCTCCAGTGTTGGCCTATTATAATGCTCTGCCTCGTTGTTTTATTTTTTCAAAGTAGTTTCTGTAGGATTTACAGAATGTGCTTTAATTTATCATGGTCAGTTTCAATTAATGCTATACCACTTCACAGTATGCTTCTGTATACCATTTTTCATTCTTTTGTGCTGTTGTCTTATGCTTTCCTTTTTTTTTTTTTTTTTTTTTTTTTTTTTTTT